>NC_143046.1:31880000-32037500 GCF_057628025.1 Oncorhynchus mykiss
CAGATGTGTTTAACGAGTGCACACCACAGCTGTGACGAATAACAGTCGGAGAGAGGAAGGAAGGGACGCGGGGAGGGAAGGAGGGAGAGAGGGAGGGATGGGGAGAGCGAGTGGGGGAGGGAGGAGAGACCAGAAAGGGAACGGAGGGTGAGCGGGAGAGAGAGAGAGGGAGAGAGAGAGAGAGAGAGAGAGAGAGAGAGAGAGAGAGAAAGAGAGAGAGAGAGAAGGGAGAGACAGAAAAGGACAGAGGAAGGGGGGGACGCAGGGAGGAAGGAGGGAGGGTGGGAAGGAGAGCGATTGGGAGAGAGAGGGAGAGAGAGGGAGGGGTAGGAGAAACAGAAAAGGGGAGGCGAGGGAGAGGTGGGCAGACAGATGATAACTTTAGATTTCCTGTAGTTGGTGGATTAGACCCAGACTTTAGACATCTACAGGCACACACACACGCTCAGACATACATAAAAACACAAAGGTAATAATCCCCGTACTATAAATTCATGTTTGGCTGAAGGATTTACTAGGTAATGGCCTAGCTGCTCAGGCCCATAGGACTACAGCCAAGACACAATGTCTACAAGTCTCCAGCATAAACCTGGCACTGTGACCCTAACAGCAACACAAGCAAAGCTTGTAATAATACCTGGAATTACCAAATGAAAACAACATTTCATCCTTCCCATCATCATAATCAGCATTCAGTATCATCAAGCCTAGAATTCAAAACCTAGAGCGCACAAATTGTCTCGCTTCGGTATCGTTGTGACGTTCACACTGGCTCTTAATTAATAGAGCTTCACTCTGACATGTTCATGCAAACAGTAGATATTCTAGGGTTGTCTCAACCAACCTACCGTAATGACTGCAACATATTCAGCTTGGGGTGGCCCCTCCCTCTGTGTGAGGGGTGTGCCGGCCTGCGACAGGTGTTACAGTGCTCAGTGAGGCAGGTAACAGGAGGCAAGACAGGAGAACACAGGGGGAACTCTGACAGCTGCACACACATTTCTATCTGTTTTACTCCTCATCAGAGAGAGGGGGGAGGAGGGCGAGTGGGGAGAGAGAGAGAGAGAGAAGGTGGGGGAGTGGGGGAGGAGGGAGTAGGGCGAGTGGGGAGAGAGAGAGAGAGAGAGAGAGAAGGGGGGGGGGTGGTGGGGGAGGAGGGCGAGTGGGGAGAGAGAGAGAGAGAGAAGGTGGGGGAGTGGGGGAGGAGGGAGGAGGGCGAGTGGGGAGAGAGAGAGAGAGAGAGAAGGGGGGGGGTGGGGGAGGAGGGAGGAAAACAATGAAAACAGTATAACAATGACAGTCTGGTGGGACAACATTGTACTGCTCAATGCTATAGGTAATGTCAGAACAACACAGATCTGTGTCGATGGGAGGGTGTGTGTGTGTGTGTGTGTGCGCGCGTGCGCGTGTGCGTGTGTGTGTGTCTGTGTGGGTGTGTGTGTGTGCGTGTGTGCGTGTGTGTGTGTGTGTGTGTGTGTGTGTGCACAAGTTGTGTGGAATACAGGCTGCATTGCTGCACAGTACGCTCAGACAGTAAATGTTTGCCTTCAGCCAACATCCAGTTCTGGCGTATGAATTGTGGGAAGAGAAAGAGTTGATCTGTATGAGTTGAGCTGGTGTGAACGCGACAGACGGTGAGTGAGGAGAGAAAGAGAGCTGGCTTTGACAGATGCCCTTTTTACTGTCAACATAAGGATGTGCAGAGAGATCAGAGGTCAGGGATCAGAGAGGGGTTGAGGGGGTCATTGCTACAGAACCACTAGTGTGTATAGTGTGCATGGGTACAAGCCTTGAAGGCCAAGTGCAGTCAAAAACATGATTGTCCTGCGTTTTATATTTCCACAATATGAGGTTGTAATAATACTGTGAAATTGTAAAAATTATGATAATGCCTTTTTAGTGTAAAAGCTGTTTGAAAAGACCACCTGAAATTTTAGCCTGTTTTTGGTAGGATGGAGTTTTGGCCTGCCTGGTGACATCACCAGGCGGTAAATCAGTTAATAGACCAATAAGAAAGAGAGATCCAAACCTCTCTGCCAATAACATCTAGTAGTTCTCTCCACTCAGACCACTCCCAGACAGCCCTAGCTAAATTCTTGCTTGAGAATTGACTATTTTTGTGTCTTTTTGACCATTTAAATGAGTACAGGCACACACAGGGGAGAATGACTGCCCCCTCCCTCAATGAAGCTGTGGAGTTCAAGGCTGCCCGTGGTACTGCAGGCATTGTTTGCAGAAAACACGATCCCCCATTATAGTGAATGGAAAAAATGGCATCTTCGTGGTCAATCTTCTTGTAAAAACAAAAAATAATCACCAAACATGGTGCCAAAAACGACTTCGAATACACCAGATGTATGTCCCTGAGTCGATTATTTTAAAATCCCACAGAGAAGAAGTTAAAAGGATAATTTAGTAGATAATGGCAGACTGCAGTACCCCGGTTGGCCTTCAACTGGAATTACTCAATGAGAGGGGGCAGCACTGAGCTAGCCTGCAACGTCACTTCCTGGAGTAGCTCAAACTGCGCATGTTATGTCGCCATGAGACGCCATCTTAACCCACTTCATTTGGCTTTAGTGCGCTATTAAGTCTTCCCATAGGAATGAATGGTGTCACGTGCACCTTGGCTTTGTACTTTCATATATACAGTCACTGACACACACACACACACACACACACACACACACACGCACACACACAAATGCCCCTTCATCAGAATAAAACATTTCTTCAAGAAGAGAGCATCATCAGGCCCTGTATCATTCTACTGTAAATTATATTTGTGAAAGTGAAGCCCTTCTCATGTGTGAGTGTGTGTGTGTGTGTGTGTGAGTGCAGCCTCGTTGCGTGCATGACTGAATGAACACGAGACTCTATGAAAGCATACCAACCCTCACCACACTCATATGTATAAAAACAAACATTTATTTAACAGGTTTTTAGGCAATGTTTGCAAGTGTATTAAAAACAAAAAACAGAAATACCTTATTGACGTAAGTATTCACTGTACAAGCTTGAATGTTTCAGGAAATAGCACACACTATTTAATCTTACACACCAGAACTGACATAACAGAGCTGACCTAACTTAACAACCAGAAGCCTGACAGTGTTATTCCTGAAACGTTTCATTCCATTACACAGCCTAGAGACTGAGAACATGTTCTCATGTTCATTTACCAAGTCAATTAAAATACTCTGTCCGTTACTGAGAATTTGTAAGGTTCTTATTAAAATGAAACAGACAGAGTCCAGTCTACTTAGTCAGCAATGTTTATTTATGAGAGCTCTGCTTATCATGTCCTGTACATGGGTCTATGTACCTCACATTTCGTCATACATGTCCCTCCTCCTCTCAGATACAACGGCAACATAGTTCACAAGTCTTCTCCTACTCAGACATGGTCTGCCACCTGTTAAACAATCTACTACAAGCCCAAGGTCTCTCCCCTCCCTGAGTGGGGACAGGATGTCCTGTAAGGAACACAGTAGTCCAGCATTTCACACTTGCACCCTGCTTACATTCTAAAAAGGAGCAGAAAGTCCTTGTTCTAATTCTTGACTAAATCTACACACATTAGATTTAGTTTGATGATTCTAATAAGTCTCACACCATTATACAGTGACAGGGTAGTATTCTGTTAGTTATAGTTCTACGTTAAATGTACACATCATTTAGTCATTATTCATACATTTCCTAACAGAATATAATGAGAATGCTGCTGGTTGTTGAGTAACCTGCATTCATCCCGCAGATTCCCAGACTGACTAAACGTTTCACTAGAACTCATTATCTAAATAGTTCTTTGATCAATTATGCAGAATTAGATAGATGATTTGATCCAGGTCTCATGATCGTTGCCCCCGTCATGTCCTCCAGACAACCCAGCACCCTCCTGGCCTTCCCCGCTCTGAGAGCTGCCCTGCTGGGCTTCCTCCTGCTGGACTCCCCCTGACCCCAGGTCTTGATCTCCTCTCATTCCTCCTCTCACACGCCATCAGGCGATGGAGAGATGGAGGGAGGGAGGGATGGAGGGAGAGAGAGAGAGGGATGAAAAGGGGTTATCATTTAATGTCTGGTCAGGAGGCCCATCTACACACACAAACGGGGAAGAACACATGCAGTCTCTCTTGCATGCCTCACATTCTTCCTCCCCTCTAATGTCAGGGTCGTGTTGGAGGAAAGAGGATATCTTTGAACTTTGCTCTGTTTGGGAGAAGCATGTGAGGGAGAGTGAATGTGATGGGATTACGGTTGCAAAATTCTGGTAACTTCCCCAAAATTCCCCTGTTGGAAGACTCCCGGGCTCAGAAGAGAATAAGTAACGTCTTTCTGCATTGTTGTTTTCTGTTGTTGTTTTCCTTTGTTAATTTTGTTGGTGGCTGGGGGGGGGGGGGTCTTGGATGGTTGAGGGGTAGCTCCCTGGGGATCTTGGACGGCTGGTGGCCTGGCGGTTGGGAGCTTGGGCCGGTGGCCGATAGGTCGCTGGTTCGGGTCCCCGATTTGACTTGGTGGGAGAATTGTCGACGTGTCCTCGGGAGCGTGGGGCTTGACCCTGGTCTCTCTGGATGGGAGTCTGTTAGTTGACTGAATATAATGTACATGTTGAGCGACTTCACTGCAGGTAGATTGTATGCTGTAATATTCAATAAAAAGAAACATATCCGGAATCCTCCAACCAGGATTACTGGAAAACTTCCGGAATTTTTGAGGTAGCTTCTGGAATTTTGCAACCCTAGATGGGATACACATTTAGCCCTCTAGTGTAGTCACTGGTGAAGATATTTGGCTGACAGGTCAGGTCTGTAGTCTCTCATCTCATCCTTGCCATCTTTAAGGATTATCTACGAAGATATTTAGCCAGTAGGATTGTACACTTTCCTCCCTATATAGTTTATGGACTTCTATTCTCTAAATGTTCAAAAACACTGCTCTTTTATCATACTACAGTACACTGTGACTGTGTTTCCTCAACAGTGGAAAGAAAGCCTAGTGGTGTGTTCCAAGTAAAGGGACCTAGAAGCGTCATGCCTGAAGTCCCAAATAGGAATGTGACTGCATTTCTTTCCCTCCCCGCAACCAGGCAAGAATAGATTTAAAATGGACTAAACCTAGCTGTATTTAACTAATTGCTGAGCACTCACACACCCACACAGGCAAGCACCCATGCATACACACTCAAGCACACACACACACGCACACACAAAGACACCCGTACACACACACACACACACACACACACACACACACCCTCAAAGCTATGTTGTTCTTCTATCAAACCACCATATTTCACCAAGAGGACCAAAATAATGAAATTACCCAGAAAGCAGTGCGTTTAGAGAGTTACAGTCTGGGACAGAGTCCATAGCTTGATCACTTTCATGTGGCTCACATGAAGCTCTCTCTCTTTCCTTCTTTCTCTCCCTCTCCCTCGTTTCCTCTCTCACTCGCTCCTAGTCCTAGAGGGACTCTTTCCAACCACAGACCTCGACACGGGCCTTCCAATTCAAGCACACACACACACACACACGTTTATAAAGTTCATGCTTTTATGCCACATTCAGCAGAAAACCGCTGTAACCCCTAGGGATCCCAGCTCCAGACACGAAGACTTACAGAAAAAAAGAAGAAGAAGAAATATGGGGGATGAAAGGAGTGAGGAGGGGGAATAGACAGAGAAAGCGGGGTGCAGTGGGACTCTAACTGGCTCCAAGCTATTCTCAAATTGAGGATTCTTTAAAAGCCACGGAGCTGGAGTTTGGTGACTGTTACTATTCAAATATTTGTTTTGAGTGATGTCGCGAGTGTTCATGGACACACTGACGGACTATAATCAGTATGGTGCTGGCTTCTGAAACATGGAGGCCCGGCCAGGGAAACCATTAGGATTTACAGGCACACACACGGTGCTGTGCCAGTGGTACCAGGACATATGATACTAGCCAGGTGAAATCTGTGTATGGTGTAAAAACCAGCAGAATGGCATCCAAATCATTTCCATTGAGAAGGTCAACTGGACAGGCTTGAATTGAAAGACTGATACAAATACTCTGCATGTTACATTACCTGAGAGGAAGTCATTTTAAAATGGAATTAAAGACACTTGGATAAAGGAGGTCTGGATCTGTTGTTAAGACAGCGGCCTCTTTCTGTCCTCCTCTCCTCTCATCCTCCCCTCCTCTCCTCAGCTGAATCCTGTTACTTTCAGATGTTCTCCATTCATCTTCATTTAGCTCCTCTGATCTGTCTCAGAAGTGTGTGTGTGTGTTGGTTAGTGGTGGTGGAGGAGGCATTGGGGTGCATCAGGATGTGGGGGTGGGGGTAGGGGGCTTGCCATCCTACGTCCGTGACAGAGGACACTGAGGTAGGACAGTGAATAAATCTAGTTGTTTCTTTTCACATTGTGATCCTTACACATCCCAACAGGGCAACTCTCCATGAAGGTTTGGTTTTATGAAAATAAAAATAATAATATTGATGTAGCATGAAAAGTGAGAGAAAAAGCTGAACGTACACATGAGGCTTAGTGCAAGTGGGTTCTGGTTGTCCAGGTACTGGGTTCTGGTTGTCCAGGTACTGGGTTCTGGTTGTCCAGGGCTGCATACAAAATGGCACACTATTCCATTTATAGTGCCCTACCTTTGAGCAGAACCTATTGTGCCCTGGTCAAACATAGTGCACCATATAGGGAATAGGGTGCCATTTGGAATGCATTTCAGAACACTTTAGTCATCATTTCATTTGAGTTTCCATGCAGAGAGAGGGCGAGTGGTATGTCTACAGAGGGGGAACCAGCGGGATTGTGGGAAAGAAGGCTGGGAAAGGAGAAGTCCACATGCAGAGTGGGCTGTCAGTCAACTGGACCCTGGCCCTACTGCTTCTGCAAACACGCTTTAGAAACACAAAATCTTTACACACACACACACACACACACACAAAACACGCATAAACACATGGATGTGGATGAACACGCACGCACGCACACACACACACACACACACACACACACACACACACACACACACACACACACACACACACACACACACACACACACACACACACACACACACACACACACACACACGTGAGGAAGTTTGCTCTTTTGTGGGAAGAGTGCTCTTTCAGAGCCAGACACCACAACCGTTGGTATGAAGGTTCTAGTGATTTTTTTTTAATCATGTGTGTGTCCATTGGCATTGGGAACAGAGGGAGGTGGTGGTTCCAATTTGTATCTGTGGGTGTGTTTGGCTCTACAAAGTCTTATAGGAGTAACACAAAGGGAGAGAGCTGGACCTTCCCCAGTCTATGGGTTGCGAACAGGGACAAAGGGGGGGGGGGGGGGGACTGGAGTGGTACGCAGAAGCCATGTAAACAGATGTGTGAGAGAGAGAGAGAGAGAGAGAGAGAGAGAGAGGAGGATAAAAGGCCTCATTGTTCTGCCTTTGCCCAGCTCTCTACCAGAGAGAGTGAGGGAGAAAGACAGAGAAAAAGTAAAGAGAGAGGGGGGGTTCTGTTTTAAATGAAGTGGAATGGTCCATTTTGATTGAACGGGGGGCGACTGCTGCTGTGGCTTCCAGACAGTGTTCAGCTTCAACAGTTTCCAAAGGAAATATTCCAAAATATTCCCACCCCTCTGTTCCACCCCCGTTCCCACTAAACTAAAACCAGCTCCAACAGGCTCTTACAAAGGAATTCTGCTGCTTCAGTTGAATCCATACTTCAATTTTTTTCTCTCTCTATCTCTCCAACTCTATGCAGACAGCCTGGCCTCAGAGCCATACGAAATATACTTTACGTACACTGCCTTCAGAAAGTATTCAGACCCCTTGACCTTTTCCACAGTTTGTTAGGTTACAGCCTTATTCTAAAATGTATTACATCGTTTTTTTTTACATCATCAATCTACACACAATTCCCCAAAATGGCAAAGCAAAAAAACGTTTTTTTGAAATTTTACTAATTTATTCAATACAAAAACTGAAATATCACATTTACATAAGTATTCAGACCCTTTACTCAGTACTTTCTTGAAGCACCTTTGGCAGCGATTACAGCCTCGTGTCTTCTTGGGTATGACGCTACAAGCTTTATTCTCTGCAGGTCCTCTCAAGCTCTGTCAGGTTGGATAGGGAGCGTTTTGCACGCTCTGCTATTTTCTGGTCTCTCCAGAGATGTTTGATCAGGCTTATGTCCGGGCTCTGGCTGGGCCACTCAAGGACATTCATGTGCCTTTTACTGAGGAGTGGCTTCTTTCTGGCCACTACCAGAAAGACCTAATCGGTGGAATTGCTGCAGGATGGTTGTCCTTGTGGAAGGTTCTCCCATCTCCACAGAGGAACTCTAGAGCTCTGTCAGAGTGACCATCGGGTTCTTGATCACCTCCCTGACCAACACCCTTCTCCCCTGATTGCTCAGTTTGGCCAGGGGGCCAGCTCTAGGAAGAGTCTTGGTGGTTCCAAACTTCTTCCATTTAAGAATGATAGAGGCCACTGTGTTCTTGGGGACCGTCAATGATGCAGAAATGTTTTGGTGCCCTTCCCCAGATCTGTGCCTCGACACAATCCAGTCTCGGAGCTCTGCGGACAATTCCTTTGACCTCATGACTTAGTATTTGCTCTGACACTGTCGACTGTGGGACCTTATATAGGCAGGCGTGTGCCTTTCCAGATCATGTCCAATCAAGTTGTAGAAACACCTTAAGGATGGAAAAAGGATGCACCTGAGCTCAGTCTTGAGTCGCATAGCAAAGGGTCTGAATAATTATTTAAATAAGGTATGTGTTTTTGGTTTTAATTACATTCGCCAAAATGTCTAAAAACCTGTTTTCACTTTGTCATTATGGGGTATTGTGTAGATTGCTGAGGAAATTGTTGTATTTAATCCCTTTTAGAATAAGTCTTTAATGTAACAACATGTGGAAAAGGTCAAGGGTTCTGAATACTTTCAGAAGGCGCTGTATGTCTGAGCACCTCCGAGACGTATGATACCTACTAATGCTTTAGTTACTGGAGACAGAAACTAAAGTAGTGAGGGTTGGTCAGGGTGGGCGTAATCCGCAACAGTCTAGCAATCCAAAGGCTGCGTGTTCGACTCGCGCCGGGGACAACTGTAGCATTTTAGCTAACCCTTCACAAACCCGTATTCTAAACTTAACCCAATTCACATAACCTGCTATGCTAATCCACCTAACCTTTGTCGCTCTAGTTCCCCTAACCGCTAATGTAAATTCTCCCTGTGATTGCACAACACGCAACCTGATCCCAGATGAAGACATGTAATATTATATGTCCTCCAAGATATATGATTTTTTTAAATATATATTTGTAAGCAAATTTAACTGGGCAAGTCAGTTAAGAACAAATTATTATTTGCACTGACGTCCTACCAAAAGGCAAAAGGCCTCCTGCGGGGAAGACAACAATACATCACGCAAGCAGCCACAACTGTCAGTAAGAGTGTCCATGATTGAGTCTTTGAATGAAGAGATTGAGATAAAACTGTCCAGTTTGAGTTTTTGTTGCAGCTCGTTCCAGTCGCTAGCTGCAGCGAACTGAAAAGACAAGCGACCCAGGGATGTGTGTGCTTTCGGGACCTTTAACAGAATGTGACTGGCAGAACGGGTCTTGTATGTGGAGGATGAGGGCTGCAGTAGATATCACAGATAGTGGAGAGTGAGGCCGAAGAGGGTTTTATAAATAAGCATCAATCATTGGGTCTTGCGACAGGTATACAGAGATGACCAGTTTACAGAGGAGTATAGAGTTCAGTGATGTGTCCTATAAGGAACATTGGTGGCAAATCTGATAGCCGAATGGTGAAGAACATCTAGCCCTCGAGAGCACCCTTACCTGCCAATCTATAAATTATGTCTCCGTAATCTAGCAAGGGTAGGATGGTCATCTGAATAAGGGTTAGTTTGGCGGCTGAAGTGAAAAAGGAACGAATACAATAGAGGAAACCAAGTCTAGATTTAACTTTAGCCTGCAGCTTTGATATGTGCTGAGAGAAGGACAGTGTACCATCGAGCCATACTCCCAAGTACTGTATGAGGTGACTACCTCAAGCTCTAAACCCTCAGAGGTAGTCATCACACCTGTGGGGAGAGGGGCATTCTTCTTACCAAACCACTAGACCTTTGTTTTGGTGTTCAGAACAAGGTTAAGGGTAGAGAAAGCTTGTTGGACACTAAGAAAGCTTTGTCGTAAAGCATTTAAGCATTTAACACAAAATCCCGGGGAGCGGCCAGCTGAGTATAAGACTGTTTCATCTGCATATAAAAGGTTGCAAGAGCTTCCTATTGCCTGAACTATGTTGTTGATGTAAATTGAGAAGACCGTGGGGCCTAGGATTGAGCCTTGGGGTACTCCCTTGGTTGCAGGCAGTCGCTGAGACAGCAGATTTTCTGACTTTATGCACTGCAGTCTTTGAGAGAGGTAGTTAGCAAACCAGGCCAAAGACCCCTCAGAGACACCAATACTTCTTAGCCGGCCCACAAGAATGGAATGGTCTACCATATCAAAAGTCAATAAAAATAGCAGTACAACATTGCTTAGAATCAAGGGCAATGGTGACATCATTGAGGACCTTTAATTAAGGTTGCAGTGACACATCCATAACCTGAGCGGAAACCAGATTGCATACCAGAGAGAATACTATAGACATCAAGAAAGCCAGTCAGTTGATTATTGACGAGTTTTTCCAACACTTTTGATAAACAGGGCAAAATAGAAATATGTTTATTACAGTTAGGATCAGCTTGATCTCCCCCTTTAAATAAAGGACAAACTGTGGCTGCCTTCCAAGCAATGGGAACCTCCCCAGAAAGGAGAGAGAGGCTTGGCGTTGATAGGGGTGGCAACCTTAAAGAAGAAAGGGTCTAAACCATCTGACCCAGATGGTTTTTTGCGTCAAGTTTCAGGAGCTCCTTTAGCACACTGGACTCAGTGACTGCCTGTAGGGAGAAACTGTGTAGCGGTCAGGGAGAAAATAGGGAGAAGCACCAGGGATAGTTGCATTAGAAGGAGTGGAGATGAGGACATTTTGGACGGTCAAGGAGGCATGGCTGAGTCAAATAGGAATCCTGACTTAATGAAGTGGTGATTTAAAGAACTCAGCCATGTGCTTCTTGTCAGTAACAAACACATCATCAACTTTAAGGGACATGGGCAGCTGTGAGGAAGAGGGTTTATTCTCCAAGTCTTTAAACGTTTTCCTGAACTTCATGGGGTTAGATCCACAGAGAGAGAACTGCTCCTTAAAGTAACTAACTTTGGCCTTCCGGATAGCCTAAGTGCACTTATTTCTCATTTGCCTTAATGAGAGAGCCAGTCAGCCTGAGTATGCGTGAGCCTTTCGCCAAATGCAATTCTTGCAATTCTTCCTGCAATTCTCTGCAAGATCACGGTCGAACCAGGGGTTGAACCTGTTTTTAATTCTCATTTTCTTTATGGGGGCGTGTTTGTTAACAATACCACTGAAAATATAAAGAAAGAAGGTCCAAGCGTCTTCGACAGAGGGGATCAAGCTGATTCTATACCATTTTACAATAAGTTACGTTTATAGTAAGTTACGTCTTCCATTTCGTATGCTATTGTTGTGACGTCTGCTTCCAACTCACACTCTCAAACACATAGATCCCCTGAACGCAGATCACTCTCCAGCCCACTTTCCAGCTCACACTCTCAAACACATAGATCCCCTGAACGCAGATCACTCTCCAGCCCACTTTCCAGCTCACACTCTCAAACACATAGATCCCCTGAACGCAGATCACTCTCCAGCCCACTTTCCAGCTCACACTCAAAAACACTTAGATCCCCTGAACGCAGCTGGCGCTCCAGATCCCAATCACCTGAATTCTGATCACCTGTTCACACACCTGCATGTCATTTTCACACACTATTTAGTTCATTTTTTTTGCACCCCATCATTGTGAGGTATTGTTTGTTTTGTGACACACTTCTAGTCGGAGCGCTGTTTTGCCCGTAATTTAATCCTCCCTTGTATGGTAGTGCTTGCCTATTCCCTGCCTGTACTTTAGCCTATCGGGTTTCCTGTTATCAACCTATTGCCTGATCTCCCGTATGACGTTACTGACCTTTTCCCTGCCTGGGCTGTTTCTTTTTGAACCCCCCGTGTATGACCTTCTGCCTGCCCCTGGACCCAGCTACCTGCCTCCTCCTCCTTTACAAATAAACACCTGCTGCGCCCTGCGCTTGAAACCAGCTCTCCGTCTCCCATTGTGTTCACTACAATTGTCTGACCGTAAAAACCCTTGGATTCAGCAGTGCGTGTGCCCTGTATATGAATAGTCTTCCTTGATTTTCATATCATTATGTTTCAATCAGCACACGTTCATTTTATGGCATGGATAACTCTGCCCTTTCAGACCCTAACCAGACGTAATGTTGTCACTAGTTATCACTGCCACAAAGTCGAAATTGGCTATATTGTCAAAATTTGTGAAAATAAACATGTGCTTTTTGGTGTTCAATTAGGGTTATGGTTAGGCATAAAGTTGGCAGTGTCATTAAGGTTAGGGTTAGGTTTAAAATCAGATTTTAAGAAGAGAATTTGCAGGAACGGGTGGGGTTTATGACTTTGTGGCTGGGTAACTAGTGACGACGGAACAGAGAAGGAGGAAACTCATAAAGGACAAATGACAGTCAGTCTGATGTCATAAAAGAGGAGAGATAAAAAGCCTGGGATCCATGGGTTTATAGCTTCTACGTGATTCTGTTCCTAACGGAAGGAGACAAACACAGCAGAAGTGGACATAAGTACCTTTTCTTTTTTTTTTAAAGAGAAGCTGCTCGGTCAGGGGGAAATAATCTGGCCAGCTCAAATGGAAAGGGTATGAGAAATGGCATGGGTCACGTGTGTGTTTAAACCATGTCTCCAAACACTATTAAAGAGTGTTAAATCATCTGTCCAGCTGGTGGTCTCCACACTGCGTCTTTGTGCCCCTCTGTCTCACTGCAACAGCCACACACACACACACACACACACACACACACACACGCACACGCACACGCACACACATGTGCATGCACACATTGCATTTGCCACCTTCATCTATCCCCTGCTCCACACTTTGGACTTCCCTCTCAGGAGAAATGGAGACGGCCATGTGAATAGAACAAAAATTATGCGAGTGCTAGAAAGAGTGTCAGAAAAGGGGTGCATGAGAGAGAGAGAGAGAGAGAGAGAGAGAGAGAGAGAAAGGAGAGAGAGATTCATAGAGACAGAGGGCCAGTGAGAGGGAGGCGTGATAGGACGGGGTGGGTTGGGGGCGGGTCATCCACCTTGTCATCCCTGAGGCTGATGTAGACTTTTGCCCTCTGCAAATCGGGACACCCTGACGTACCTCCCCCCAGTCTCCCTCTGCCCCCCCGTCCCCAGCCTCTGTCACTGTGACCCCATGCCTTCATAGAGCTCATTGAGCACCAGGCCTGCCTTTGTCCCCGGGTGAAACCTCATACTACGCCCCAGCCAGCCTGCTCTACCACCAGACATATGGCAGGCCAGGCCGTGGGACCACAACCCAGCCCAGGGAAAGCGAGAGAACGAGAGAGAGACAGTGAGAGAGAGAGAGAGAGACAGAGAGAGAGAGGGGGGGGGGTAGAAGGGAAATCACAAACACCATTCCTTTATTCAGAGTAATGGAACATAAAATTGTATTTGAACAGCTAACTCCCTGAAGTGTGTGAGTGAAAGAGGAGAGAAAAAGGGAGGATGAGAGAGAGAAAGAGACAGAAAATTAGAAAGAGAGAGCTAGGGAAGAGAGAGCCTCAGAGGCTGCACATTATATTTATTTATTTTTGCAGTGAGGGAAAAAGAGAAAGAGTTGGGGGGGGTCGGGTTAAGTGCTGAGCTGGTGTGTGTGTATGTGGGTATGTGTGTATGTGTGCGTGTGTGTGTGTAAATGTGTGCATGTGTGTGTGTGTGTGTACGCCCCCCTTACTGGGTGGTGTTGGTCGCCTTGAAATATAACCCACATTCTGTGAGCTCCAAGCCGACAGCCTATTCACGGGGTGTCTCCTTCCAGAGAAAGGAGAGGAGAAGAAAGGGAGGGACAGAATGTGAAAGGAGGGTTGGGGAGCGAGGGGCAAATGGAGTGGAATGAATTGTAGTGCTAACACACAAGCTGATTGCTGAGCTGATTAGCTGACTAGCGCTGCTCGACTAGATAAAGAAAGTCTGCACACTCTAATTACTGATCTGCACTTCAGACCTCTACTCTCCTTTTCTGTCTCTGCTTTCTATCTTTCTATCTCTGCTCACCCTCTCTATCTCCCCCGCAGCTCTCTCTCTCAACTCCCTCTATCTCTCTCTTTCTCTCTGTCTCTGCTCTCTCAACCCCCACTATCAATCTCTCACTTCATCCCTCTGCTCTGCTCTGCTCTGCTCTGCTCTGTCTGTCTGTCTGTCTGTCTGTCTGTCTGTCTGTCCATCTCGTTTTCAGCTGTCTTGCTCTTCATACCTCTCTCTCTCTCTCAATTCATTTTCAATTTAAGGGGCTTTATTGGCAAGGGAAATATATGTTTACATTGCCAAAGCAAGTGAAATAGATAATAAACAAAAGTGAAATAAACAATCAAAAATGAACAGTAAACATTACACTCACAAAAGTTCCAAATGAATAAAGACATTTCAAATGTTGTGTTATGTATATATACAGTGTTGTAATGATGTGCAAATAGTACAAAAGGGAAAATACATCTAGGTTGTATTTACTCTCTCTCTCGCTCCCTGTTGCTCTGGCCGCTGTGTGAGGTTGTCTGCTGCAGGGCAATGCTGAGCCGTTTCATTTGTGTTTTGTTCAAATGACCCCCTGACTAAAGAGTTTTCAGCTCTACAGTTACAGTTGCTTTGTACAGCCTCCCTACCAATCTATGTCTCTGCGACCCTGTCTCTGATACCCTGTCTCTGCTACCCTGTCTCTGCTACCCTGTCTCTGCTATCCTGTCTCTGCTACCCTGTCTCTGATATCCTGTCTCTGCTACCCTGTCTCTGCTATCCTGTCTCTGCTACCCTGTCTCTGATATCCTGTCTCTGCTACCCTGTCTCTGATATCCTGTCTCTGCTATCATATCCTGATCATGCTATCCTGTTTGTGGTAGACATCTCATCTTGTTGTCTGATCTTTTCAAGTGGACTGTGAAACACAGGCAAAGATGTTGACATATGCTTCAATAACATCAGATGAGCCTCAATAACAATTGACATACAATCACTCCCACTTGCTATTCATTTGCATCAAGTAGTTAGGTCCAAATGAAAACAAACTGCATAAAGCCTGTGCTTCAGTAAGCCAATAGGAAGACAGTACCTGTGTCCTGTCCAGTACTGAACACCCTCCCCAGTCCAGACCCTGTCCCTAACCCCTGATCTTATCTGCACAGATCAGGTGAAACGCTCCTATACCAACGTTTCTCCATCCTGTTTCCCATCAGAGTCCACATAACCACAAGATGAAAATGTCATTTATTACCACAAGTGTGAGAGATATAGGACCTCTCTCCCTCTCTCGCTGTCTCTCTCTAACATAATAAATACAATGATTACAGATGAAGGGTTCAAGTCTATCCCAAGCATCTTTCCAATGATGCAGTAGTGAGAAAGGTCTGCATGATTTCACCCAAATATGACTACACTACAAACTAACCCTTATCGGGCAATCTGACCATGCTTAAGAAACCAAGCAAAATGTCCCTGTAAAATGTCCATGTCATTAGCTAACTCTTGTAAAAACAGAGTTCTGGAAGGTAATTTCCAACCCAGACAAAGTGATGGAAAGAAGAAAAGTAGAAAAGAGGTCAGTGTTGAGCTGGTTTGTTTGATGTTGGTTTGATGTTGGTTTGATGTTGGTTTGATGGAAAGTAGGCTAAATATGCTCTACATCAACATCCAGCCATAAAAGACCTCTTTCTTTCTTTCTTTCTCTCTCTTTCTTTCTTTCTGTTCTTTTTTTATAACAAGTTCTGATCACCTTCTCCAGTATTCCACTTGGCGTGAATCAGTGTGGAATATACTGCACAATACCTCTGATTTTCTAAAAGCCTTGTCTAACTCTAAGATGTTGAACACACATTTTCCACTTAGGAACGTGGCTATCTACAGTGAGAAAAAAAAAATCAAGGCCACATGTTCAACCCTCTCCCCTTAAAAACACAATTTGATAGCAGTGGGAGAGAACTCGCCAGGTTTGTGGTTTACAAAGAAAGTTCATGTGTAATCTTGGCTCTGAGGCTTGTTGAAACGTTAATCAGTGGGGAATGTAATGCTGTTGCCTGGGATTTTCTTTCTCACAGACGTCAACAATAAGAAGATTGACAGATTGACTTAGACTGATTGAAGGATAAGTTCAGTTGTGTGAGAGGTATTCAGTTGACTAAGCCCGGAGTTAAATGAGTTTAAATGTGTCTTCATCTCTTTCTCTCCCTCTTTTCTCTCTATGTCTGTCTGCTATCTCTCCCAGTCTCTCTTTCTCTGGCTTTTAATTAAAAAAAGAGTCTCTTAATCTCATGCTCAACACACTCTGCTTGCTAATGACTTGGAGGGATCTTACCTCCCACAAAGAGAAAGAGAAATGGCAGAAAGAAAGGGAGAATGAATGAGTGAGTGTCAGCATACAAGTGTCTTTGTGTGACAGTGTGTCTGTGTGCGTGAGTGTGCGTGTGAACGTCTGTCTGTGTGTGTATGTTTGAGTGAGTGTGTCGGTGTGCGAGTGAACGTTTGTGTCGGTGTGTGTGTTTATGCCTGTCTGTGTGCCAATGCCTGTGTGCGTACGTATGCGTGTGTGTGCGTGTATATGTGTGTGTGTGTGTATATATGTATGTGTGTGACTATGTGCCAGACCCCTGGTTGTCTCCTCTCCTCCTGTTCCCATAGGAGGAGGGCTGAGGGGTCAGGGGGTCAGCAGGGCCTGACAAAGGGCCCGAGCCGTCACAAAAGTCAGTGCGTGTGCCGGGAGGGGGGCTGGGGTAGGGGGAGAGTCACTTATTACCATAGTCCCTGGCCTGGCATTAACAATGATGGATCAGCATCTGGACACCACAGAGAGAGAGTGTGTCACTTATCCCTCAGCCTGGGAGAGAGATGGGGATGACTGGAAAAAGAGGATGAGGGGAGAGGGGGTGGTGGGGAGGGGGAGGGGGGATGGTAGACTGTTAGACATCTGTAGAAATCCATCTGTATCGGTAGCCATCCATCTGCAGCAATCCAACAGCTGAGTTGTCTACTGAGATTCAAACAGATTCCCTTGCATCCGTTCTTGGTAATTCATTGATTCGGATTGGAAACACAGACCATTGACTATAGTCTACTGTTTAGAGATGTGCGTTGACAACAGCGACAACAGCCTGCCTGTGTCTGTCTGCACAGTGAGTGGCTAGCCAAACGTACAGCATATCCTCTGCATGTATGTATAATACACATAATCGGGATATCGGTATTAGGATATCTTCAACAGTCATGCCGCAAGGGAAGGGGGAGGAGGAAGCAGAGTGTAGCGATAGGAGAGAAAGAGGAGAATGAGAGGAGGGAAGAGAAGGATAGGGGTAAGGGGAACCAGACAAAGTCTTAATGTGTAGTGATTGATAAGCAGAGCTTTCAAATGGAAATGAACACTAGCAGTGTAGTTTGTGTTTTTTTCATTAGCTGAAACAAAGCCATGAAAACTAGACCCTTCTGTGCTTTTCTCTTCTTTCTCTGTCAGAGAGTGTTCTGATGAGACTCTTGGGACTAAGCTATACTTGGAGTGTGTGTGTGTGTGTGTGTGTGTGTGTGTGTGTGTGTGTGTGTGTGTGTGTGTGTGTGTGTGTGTGTGTGTGTGTGTGTGTGTGTGTGTGTGGTGTGTGTGTGTGCATGCGTGCCTTGTGTCTCCATCGAGGAAAACTCGCAAGGAGAGCGGGCCAGTAAAATCAGATCATTAGCGTGTTTTGAAAGTTATTTTTATTTATCCTGCGCGAGCTCTGATTTGAATTAATAGGCTATTAGAACAACAATTAGCATACGCATTCCAGCTCTCTCCTTCATACACAGGAAATGGGTTGGCAAGTCCTCGCCAATAAAGCAATGCTTAGTAGTTTGACATTTCAACTTTTTGTCTAATGCAAATTTGCAAAATCTCTCTCTCTCTCTCAGACTAAAGCTCATACAGCGGGATGCTTATGAATGATTCATCAGTTAGTCCAACGCTAAGTGTTTGCAGCTATAATGTGTATCTGCACTGCTTTTAATGTCCTCTCTCATCAGAGTGACGTTGGCTCTATATTTCTGCTCCTGCGTTTCGGGCAGCTAAATCTACATGAAGCGTTAATTCAGGGGCTGTTGATGCTCATCCCCTCGGCGGGTTTGTAGAAAACACACGTTTCTGTTGACGCTCGAGACTCTCTGGCTGTCAGAACTCTTGTTTACTTTTCATTTGTACATTGCACTCACTCCCAAACTCCCTCATTTTTATTCAAAACATGTATCTGCTATTCCTTTATTTGTTTCTCTTACGTATCCGGAGAGACTTGTGAGTGCAGTCAAGGTCTGGACAAGAAGCAAATACGACTTTGAGTTGTTGTTCAAAGCTCTGTGGAACCCTGAGGTAAAATGGCAGAGTTGGCATGGAGCCAAACGCACCAACGCACCGCACCGATGGCCTCCCCTTCTTTAATGGTGTTTGATTAAAGCCTTTCCCTGGCTTCACTGACTTTAAAGACATGCCCCAATTTCCTCCCTGGATCCTACTACTGAAGGATGTCAAATACATGTCAACCCTGAGAATCCCCCAGGGGTCATTAGCCGGCAAATTCCGGAGCGTTCAGGGTTCGTCGAGTGACTCAAACACACGCAAACGCACACACCACCTCCGTTCCTCAACCCCAACCAACCCGAGCAGGCAGAGTGTTAAGATAACGCCCTGGTCTGGGAGCCATTATTCTCTTGCAGTCATAGAAGTGTGCACCATGTACCTCTTCCCTTCCCTACCAGTAGGATGGCTAATAAATACAAGTCCGCTTTTTACTGTCTGGCTTAATTGGGCTCATAAAGTAAGACCCTGCAGTGATAACTAACAGGGCCCCACCAGCTTACTGGCTTTATAGGAGAGAGTTACACTGTGGTGACTATGTAGTTCCTTCTGAAGAGTGTGTACTGAAAGGCATTTCAAAGAACTTGTGCATGTGACATGAAAAATTGAAACTTGAAAGTTACTGCTAGATACTTAGTAACCACAAACAGAGCTCTGCTGTTTTCAGAGGTGCCGATTTGAAGCGCTTTCTTCGCGTTTAACCTTTTAAATGATTTATGAGTATTGACATGGCTTGTCTGAACTGAAAAAATGATATCACGGGAGATAAACACATTAAATACATCAAATCCATCCAGTGGGCTTCAAACAGACTGCAGCAGTTCACTTTCAATCAGAAAATGCATTGTTTCACAGTTTAATGTGTTAGTACTGGGATCTCTTCCTTACCCCTCAGGAATAGACTACAAACTGAAGAATAAGGGTTGTGGCTAGACGTCACCCTTAAAGATAAATGGGTCCCAGGTTATGGCTCACACCCACCCTAAAGAACAACAGAACAACAGAGGGGAATATTTCTCCATCGCCGTGAAACGCGATCTGGGGATCCATGAGAGGTTCCAAAATTAGGAACACGTGGCGTCGGCCCTGGCAACACAGCCTGACGACGAGGCAGCAGCACCCCCCCAACCCCCCCCCCCCCCCCCCCCCCCCAAAAAAAGAACCTGGGTCTCGCCTGCATCACATCTGCCAAGACAAATAGATGGGGGAAGGTTTTGGGGGGACGGGAGAGTAGTAAATCTTCTCCCTATTGAATGAGCACCCCCAAAAATATGTCACCCCAAGACCTGCACGTGGGGAACATTCAACACAACCCACATTCGGAGGGCTATTGTTCACTCTTTCTTTTCTTAAACACATGCAGCATGCGTCAGCAGAGAACCACTACATTGTTACTGTTGGCTGTCGATGTTTCTTTGTCTTGGCTTCATGTGTCGATCCCCATCTTTGAGACACTTTAAATGGGAGTATTGTGTTGGAATCTATTGAAATGGCACACTTCTAACGAGATAGCTGTCAAGCTACGTAGGACTTAACAGCACCGTCTCAGGAGGTACTTACGGAAACGTGGCAATCCCATTTCATCACGGTAACGCACGTCTAACAATTAATTGTTAGACGTGCATTATGCTTTATTAACGTTCGTTTGGAAAGGGAAAGTGAATCTCTCTTCACTTAATTGTCACTTCACAAGCAAGCACATAAAGACGATCTGAAACCGGATCATTCTTTCTATTACGAACAACAAAGCCTTCCCTTTGTTCCACACCTGTTGGAAATCCTCCGAAATGTTGCTCAGTTATTAAACTGGGTCACGTCTGGCTGACACCCGATATCTCTGTCTGCGATATGAAAAGCGGGCGTGAGATATTGTACCGCTTCAAAAACAAGTGATCGGGTAACAGCACAGCATATACCAGACGTGTGTCGGTCAGGGAGTGGGGCTTTGCTCCACCACAACATGAATGCAGGGCGGAACCCCAGATATAATCTCCTTCTATGTTCATCATGTTGCTCATACTGTCTACGCATCAACCTTATATTAAGGTAGGCTTCTGTTGGCGACCGGAGGAGTCCGTTTGTGTTTGAAGCAAAATAAAAAAAGAAGCCCAGATAGTCCTTGAGGCCCGATACTTGCGACGCATTTGAGAGCACTTTTCTCTTTCTCAACAGGGTCGCTGAAAACTTCTGTCAATCGTGTTGATGCGCTGACAGGGAATCTCAGTACTTCTTTTTTTGCATGGCATTCATTGCAAATACATCCCTATGAGGAGAAGACATTTTGAAAAGAGTCATTTGTGTACAAATTATGGCAACAGATGAGACCGTAATCACAGCGAAGACAATGGGGCTTGATAAGGGACAAGTGGCGTGCAAACAACACAGCTACAGCATCTAAGCTATCAACTACAGCATGGTTCAGCAGAGCTGTGGTGGGGATATTTGGTTATTTAGGATTCACCACTAGTGTCAACAAACAGCTATGAAGCAATACCTCCATTTTAACTTGTCCCTGTACTTACAGGTATGTTCTTTTTTGGTGAAGAGCATCAGACGTCTCCGTGGTACTGTATTTCCCAGAGTGGCCTGGTATTTCCTCCTCTCTATCTCTCAGCTCACAGAGACGGAGCACGAGGCACTGTAGAGGAGAGCAGGATATACGGTCATGGAAGATATGATGACTGTCCTCTCAGAGGTTTAAGGTCTGAGAGAGAGAATACGGGAAAGTGAGAAATAGTGACAGAGGGTGCAGTGTAACTACAATGAACAAAAATATAAACGCAACATGTAAAGTGTTGGTCGCATGTTTCATGAGCTGAAATGAAAGATCCCCAAAATGTTCCATACGCACAAAAAAAAATGTATTTCTCTCAAATTTTGTGCACAAATTTGATTACATCCCTGTTCGTGAGCATTTCTCCTTCGCCAAGATAATCCATCCATTTGACAGGTGTGGCATATCAAGAAGCTGATTAAAAAGTATGATCATTACACAGGGGACAATAAAAGTGCTGGGGACAATAAAAGGACACTCTAAAATGTGCAGTTTTGTCACAGATGTCTCAAGTTGAGCGAGTGTGTAGTTGGCATGTTGAATGCAGGCATGTCCACCTGAGCTGTTGCCAGAGAATTGAATGTTCCTTTCTCTACCATAAGTCGCCTCCAATTAAATGTTTGATAATTTGGCAGTATGTCCAACCGGCCTCATGCCATCCCAGGACCTCCACATATGGTTTCGTCACCTGCGGGAACGTCTAAGGCAGGGGTGAGCAATTCCAGTCCTCGGGGGCCTGATTGGTGTCACAGTTTTTCCCCTGCCCCAGCTAACACACCTGACTCCAACAATCTGCTAATCATGATCTTCAATTTAGAATGCAATTTGATTAATCAGCTGTGTTTGCTAGGAATGGAGAAAATCAGGCCCCCGGGGACTGGGAGGGAGTGCGGAGGAGTATTTAATTCTGTAATAAAGCCATTTTTGTGGGGAAAAACGTATTCTGACTGGCTGGACCTGACTCCTCAGTGGGTAGGCCTGGCTCCCAATTGGGTAGGCCTATGCCCTGCAGGGCCCACCCATGGCTGCGCCCCTGCCCAGGCATGTTAAATCCATAGATTATGGCCTAATTAATTTATTTAAATTGACTTATTTCTTTATATGAACTGTAACTTAGTAAAATCTTTGAAATTGTTGCATGTTGCGTTAATATTTTTGTTCAGTGTATAAAGAATGGGCAAACAGTTAGCCTAGCGGTTAAGAGTGTTGGGCCAGTAACTGAAAGATCGCTGGTTCAAATCCTTGAGCTGACTAGGTGAAAAATCTGCCGATGTGCCCTTGAGCAACCACCTGCTCTTGTAAGTCGTGCTGGATAAGAACCTCTGCTAAATGACTCAAATGTAACAATGTAAAACAATAGCAGATAGGGTTATCTTTGTGGGCGCTTCTGACTCGGATACAAACCTTCGGGACCAAGGAAAGGACACTGTGACAGAGAGTCAAACATGTTGGGGCCTATTTCAATGTAGGCTATGTGAAGCTACTGATAAATTTGAAAATGATGACATTTATGATTTCCATACCGGGTAGGTGCTACAGTAAAACATGGCATCTTGCATGAAATTGTGGGTAGCCTATGCATAGCGTTGTTATCTAGATAGGCCTATTTGCCAACTGCAGTTCTTGGGGAATTATACACTTAGGTGAAGTAATACTTATGTAAAACCTGTATTAGCTGGGATTGTTTAATAACTCTACTAATTCCATACCATTCATTTGAAATTCCTTTGAACCAAATAAATCAGACGAAAGGCGCAGTGCGCGTGCGTGATGTAAATGTTGATACAAGTTGTTGTAAACTCTGCGTCGGCCACTTTAATGACAGAGGAGGCTATTGTAACTATTTATATGACCATGTCCGTCTCCTTGTGAGACATATAGCCGCCCTGCTACACGTGTCTTGTGGCAATAAACCCCCTAGTTACCACTGCAATTCTTGCCGGGGATGAATAACAATAAGCATTGTCGCGAGGCCACACGGAAGAGACCCGTGCTTCTCCCCCTCCTCACCCAGATCGTCTCCAATCCTATCCTCGCGAGGGATCCGCGCGAGCTAACAGAATGATAATGAGAGGCGAGGCGGCAGATGCTCGGATGCCTTTACAAACGCCCGCGACCCCCGCGCGCGCCAGAGCAAGAGCATTCCGCCGGCTGGCTCACCGACCGGGATGGGGTGGGGGAGAAACTTTCCCCTTTGTGAGTGGCTCGCGCACGCAGCTCCCCCGCCGTTTGGGGTTTTTGGTGGGCCCCGGGGCGGCCTGGTTACACCTGCTAAGCGCTTTTGTCATTGGGATCTCCTTCATTTCAATGAAAGTTCATTTCTCCCCTCCCCCATCTCACGAGGCTCCCAGAACTAGCTTTACGACCCCAGTGGGCTGAATCACTGCACCCCCCCCCCCCCCCATCCACAGAGAGTACCATATGAGGATGCGAGACTGACTTCGCCAAAATAACACAATGGAACATTTTCTGAAGTAATATGGGCAGCCCTATGATTGAAACCTAAAACAGCATATTAGCATGAAATTTCATCCAGAGTTGTGTTAAATGTTGATTTGGTATTTGAGATCATTTATGAAGGGAAGCTTTAGCCTAGTTAATTGCATTACCAAATAGCCTATTGCTTTGAGATATTTATCTGATTATCTTACATATCAACACTGAAACGTAAATATCTGGCGTAGGCTCATTAATGTCAGGGTCTATACAGCCTATAGTTATTTTAATTGTATTGCCAACCACGGTTTAAGGCACATTAGATGAAGTTAACTGTTTTGTTACCGCACCTGCCATCTAAACCCTTGACATAAGATTAACATGGACTATGTTTTTCTAAAAATACAGTTCCTACATTTTAGCCCAGAGAAGAGCGTATCGAAATGTATTGAGTTTGCATCTGCTTTCTGCAAACATACCCCATTGATGTTGTGTTTCCATGGGTTTTATTCGAATTAAACCCGTTCTTGTTTAAACTCGAGCGGTTGTTGGTCTTCGTGGAGGAAATGTGATTACCTTGCATTCCCCATTGCAGTAATGATATTTGGGCACCACGAGCTCACCCGGGGTTTTCTCAGAGCGGGGTGAGAGGTGGGGAGAGAATCGAAGCACCGGCCCGTGGCTAACATTGTTAAACGTTAGCGGGGAGTTTTCACCCGGCTCCCTAGCTACCTTTCACACAGCAAACGGGTCATGTCTGCCCTGGTGAGAGAAGATTTTAGGCCTATTGCTCGTCCGGCCTCCCCAGCGCCAGCCAAAAATAAATTTGGCACCAGTTATTTCATTGAAAGTTTGAACGTTTATGTTGGATGCTGCGTTGAGAACCTTTTTACACATCGCCTCAAACAAATATTTGGGTCATATGTATGTTGTTCTAACGCCACATATTACTGTAGCACGTGATGATCTTACTAAAATCCCAAAATCAAACACATAATTTTTTTTTTTATTAGCTGGTAATTGTCTTTTATATGTATAAATGATATGTGCTGAATCATTAGGGAGAAAGCTATATTGATTTACAGCTCTGCTGAATCAAAGTCCATGTGTGCGCGCTCATGGAGCCAGATGGCAGAGAGCGAGTGCATCTCCTCTCCTGCTTTTTTCTTTTCCCCACGAGTCACTCCGGGAATTTAAAATGCAGCGAACCTCCGTAAATATGCTCTATCCAGTTTTACAGAGAGAATACAAAATATATGTGTTTGTCCATTGGGCTTAAATAGCCATCAGTGATACAATAATATATTAGTGCTCTGGTTTACCACATCAAATAGCTTAGTGGGAAGTCATGTGTCATGCTTGTGTCTAATTGCGCAGAGAATGGGGCCAACCGTTTTGGAGATGTTTACCGAGGCAAGGTGCGACGGAACGGCATTAGATTATGTTTGAATTCCATCTGAAAGTGCGTTTAGGCCCGGAATTGACGTAGGCCTAATTATGGGTTTGGGTTGTCTGAACCTCGCGCAGATGGTCCGGTGCCTTCTTCAAGCTCCAGTTGCTCGTGTTTGCTCCCTGAGCGAGAGTTTGAGGATGCTAATTCGGCAGGGATTGTAAAACAGTATTATGCACAGGGGGAAAGTGTTTGCCCGCGTGACCCGCGGCGAGGCGCATTTAGCACCAAGGAATCTTTTCGGAGATTCGCCACACGCGGGGCCCTGGTGGAACACACAATAGCGAGGGCACGGAGAGGTCTTCTACCCTCACTCAGTAAAAAGCAAGATTTGGGGATCCACAAACCTTCCCTCTTATAGGCCTCTCTACACACTGGTGGCTTGGAAATGTGAGGCTATGAAACCGTTTTATCACCATGACTTTAGGAACAAAATTGGTAACCAAATTGTATCCACTGTAACCAACTTGAATACACCTTCACATATTGTGTCCTATGTTGCATATTTTGTTCAATGTTTTCCATTTAAATATACGAGACAACTACATATACAATTCACCTCAAAATATATAGTTCATTTATGCATATAACCAGAGCATAAAATGCAAGCAGTGCTATTTTGGGGGATAGTATATGGAATGTTAAAGTTCTTTGTCATATTTAAGGTAGGGGGGGGGGGGGGGGGGGGAATGACAGTGGCACACGTTTGTGAATTGCAGCTATAACAATATGCGAGTGCCGAGGCAGCCTTGGGTCAATCTGGACGTGTTTAAAGTTCTCCCTGAATAATCCCCTTTACCTATTGTTGTGGCACACTTTAAAACTACATCTTTGGGTTGGTCCTCCTGGCTTCTGCAATCAATGGGCCCTCTGTGTCGTGAGTGGACATCCTGGACGCAGCGAAGGGGCAGCACTTGATTCAGGGAGGGGTGAAGAGGAGAGGGAGGAGGGGTGGGGGAATGTTTTTGTGTGAGCTGAGGAAAAAGACGCAGTTTGAGTGAGGGGCGGGCTATCAGGGCCAGTCTGTCTACCGAGACGAGACACAGACGGCAGGAGCGCGCGACAGAGCAGAGCGCACAGCAACACAAGCGGAGCTGCGCATTTTCTCCTCGCTCAGATTTCCAGACACACACTCACATACAGAGACCGTGTAAGTGGATGTATGCAACAGATCCGTCTACGATAGCAAGAAAAAACAGCATTTGAGTTGGTGTTCTTTGTTGTAAACTCGAAGCTAAAAAGAAAACTGTGACCTGGTTCATCTTGGGTTCTCAAATATCCATCTTTAAGTCGATTTGCGCGACTTTTCACCGACGGTGACTTATCGGTGGGATTTAACATGCCAGACTTTTGAGAAAGCTTATTTTTTTCCGGACCTTGCTCCTCTGTGGAACTGTAGCCCTAACCTGGGTGCTGAAGATGGGTGCCAAAATGAATACACCCAGAGGGAATATAGTATTTTCCACTGCGCTATTATTATTTTTGGTTGGAATTATGCAGGACGTTAATGGTAAGAATTTGAAATATAAAGTTTATGAAGAGCAAAAAGTGGGCACAGTGATTGCAAGGCTAAAGGAAGACGTGGCGGGTGTTCTTTCTAAATTACCGAGTTCAGTGTCCTTTCTGTTCCGTGCTATGCAGCGGGGGAGCACTCCGTTTCTGTCGGTTCGGGAGGAGGACGGTGAAATCACCATAGGGACCAAGATTGACCGGGAGAAGATTTGTGAAAAGAACCTCAACTGTTCCATCGAATTTGACGTTATCACTCTGCCTACTGAATACCTCCAGCTCTTCCACGTCGAGGTGGAAGTCTTGGACATTAACGATAACTCGCCACAGTTCTCTCGTGCCATCATACCCATTGAGATCTCCGAGAGCGCATCTGTTGGTAACCGGATTCAGCTGGACAGCGCCACGGACCCAGACGTGGGAGATAACTCCCTTTACTCTTATTCCCTGACACCAAATCACTTTTTCAAAATCGACATTAGGACCAGAACCGATGGTGCCAAATACGCAGAGCTTGTTGTGGTGAGAGAGCTGGACAGGGAGGTGCAGTCCAACTACCAGTTGCAGCTAACGGCCTCGGACAATGGAGTCCCCCCGAAGTCCGGCTCCACTTTGCTCAAGATAAGCATCTCGGACTCTAATGACAACAGTCCGGCTTTTGAGGAGCAGGCTTACGTTATTAATCTCATGGAAAACTCACCACTAGGGACTCTACTGATTGATTTAAACGCCACAGATCCGGATGAGGGCACAAACGGTAAAATAGTTTACTCTTTCAGCAGTCATGTCTCTCCCAAAATACTGGAGACGTTTAAAATTAACCCTGAAAATGGTCAAATCACTTTGATTAAAAAAGTGGACTATGAATCTACATCATCTTATGAGCTGGACATTCAGGCACAGGATCTGGGTCCCAACTCCATCCCTGGACTTTGTAAAATCGTAATCAAAGTGGTGGACGTGAACGACAACAAACCGGAGATCAACATTAACCTGATGACCCCTGGCAAGGAGGAGGTGGCCTACATCTCGGAGGGCGCGCCAGTGGACACCTTTATAGCACTGGTGCGCGTGGACGACAGTGACACAGGGCTCAACGGTGACGTGGTGTGCCGCCTGCACGGCCACGGTCACTTCCGGCTGCAGAAGACCTATGAGAAGAATTACATGATCCTGACCAACGTGTCTTTGGACAGAGAGAAGAGGTCAGAGTACAGTCTGACAGTCATAGCTGAGGACCGTGGCTCTCCAAGCCTCTCCACAGTCAAACACTTCACTGTACAGGTGTTGGATGAAAACGATAACCCGCCTCGCTTTGAGAAGAGTCGCTACGAGGTCTTCAAGTCAGAGAACAACTCTCCAGGGGCCTACCTGATGACAGTGGTGGCGTCCGACCCTGACCTGGGCACTAACGGTCAGGTGACCTACACGGTGGTGGAAGCTCTGGTCCAGGGAAGCCCCATATCCACCTACGTCACCATCGACCCGTCCAACGGCGCCATCTACGCTCTACGGAGCTTTGACCACGAGGACGTCAGCCGCATCGCCTTCACCGTCCAGGCCCGTGATGGAGGGAACCCCGCCCTCTCCTCCAATGCCACCGTCCTCCTGACCGTGCTCGACGATAACGACAATCCGCCCACCATCCAGTCCCCACCCCTACGGAACCACACCGCGGATCTACCTCTCTGGAGACACGCCTCCGCCGGTCAGCTGGTCACCATCATTAAGGCCACCGACCGCGACACCGGTGCCAATGGCGAGCTGAGCTGCTCCATTGTCGGGGGCAACGAGGAGGGCCTGTTTGTGATGGACGCGCGGCGATGCGAGCTGCGGACCAATGGCAGTCTGGAAGGGGTTCCCAAGGACGTGCTGGAGATCAGGGTGGAGGTGCAGGACAGGGGCACCACTCGCCTGTCCACAGGGGCCCTGCTCCGCCTTTCCCTCCAGGAGAACATGGACATCCTGCCCCCAGGCCTCCCCACGGGCCCAAGCCAGCCACCGCTGGACCTCTCCCTCATAATCATCATCTCCCTGGGGGCCGTGTGTGCCCTGCTGCTGGTGGTCATGGTGATGTTCACCACGGCACGCTGCAACAGGGAGAAGAAGGACCCACGCAACTCGTACAACTGCAGGGTGGCAGAGAACACGTACCAAAACCACCCGAAGAAGCCCTCTAGGCAGATCCACAAGGGAGACATCACCCTGGTTCCCACCGTCAACGGCACCCTGCCCGTACGGGCACACCCACGCTCACCTTCTGCTTCGCCTGCCCCAGAGAGGGGCACCATGGGCAGCCGGCAGAGCCAACACAGCCGCCAGTCGCTTAACAGCCTAGTCACCATCTCCTCCAATCACGTCGCAGAGAACTTTGCTCTGGAACTGGCCCACGCCACGCCCCCTGTCGAGGTAAGAAGAAGAAGAAGAGAGAGAGAGGGTTTCATTTCATACCCTAAGTCCTTAGTGATGTATTACTAGATGGTTATATGGATATGTTATCTGCTAATGGTAGTCTTTGAATCTCTTCAATGCCTTTGGAATAAAATAGACTACCATCAACTATGGATCGATAGAATAAAAAATGACTGAGTTTAAGCTTTGCCTAATTTTATGGTGATATAGAAATGTAATGATGTTTATAATTAGGATATTTGCGTTATACATTTTCTATTTGTGTGCCCCACGTTGTGTTGTGTTCAGTAAGCCCTCCCTTATTTCCCATGATCATCTCATGTTTTATAGCCCGTCATAACAACCCTCATCCAGATCATGTGTCCTTATGCCTGTCTGCTCCCATCAGTGTTCATTCATTTCCCCTTTTCATTTTCCCCTTTATTTTCACTTTCCTTTCTTTTTTTTCTTTCTTTTTTCCCCTTTTTTTTTTGGATTGTAGCAAGTCTCACAGCTTCTGTCCATGCTCCATCAGGGCCAGTACCAGCCAAGACCCAGTTTCCGTGGCAACAAATACACTAGGAGCTACAGGTACCTACATCTTAAAATAAACACGCCCGAAGGGAATCAGAATGTACTTGTTTAAGAATGTGTGCATAACTCAGTAAGGCTCTAAGGCATATCCTACAATGCTTTACATATTCCTATAAAGCTTGTGGTGCTATTCCCTCTTAGGCCTATATGTGCCTTGTTCTATTTTAGGACTCAACCTTAATAATTGTATGCAAAAACCTCCACTGCACTTAGTTTTGATACATGCACAAGCCTTGAACCATCCTCCAATGTGGTTTTCTATGAAAGTTCCAACCATAATTTCTTCTCACCGCCTCCAGGTATGCTCTAAATGACATGGATAAGTTTAGTCTGAAGGACAGTGGTCGTGGTGACAGCGACGCTGGGGACAGTGACTACGAGGCAGGGAGAGAGTCTCCCATCGACAGGCTCCTGGGTGAGGCCTTTACTGAGCTATACCCCCCTGACGGCCAACTCAGACCCCATCCACAGCATCCGCATGCAGGTATACACCCCTCACCGCGTTTCAAACCCCTCACCCCCATCACCACTCTCCACCGATCCAATATCAACTCCCTTCCTCTACATGTCCATTCTTTACTGACCTCTACCAACACACTGCATGCAGGTATACCATCCTCACCCCTTTCACAATATCACTCCGCTCACCCATCTTAGTCCTTGCCCCTACACTACAGGCCTCCACTGAGCTATCCCCCATTACACCACCTCACCCCTCCCACTCTCAGTCACCCCTCATCCCCAACACCTGTGAGAGATTCACTCCCCAGCTGCTTATCAGCACAGTGACTGGGTGGGACTGTGGACGGAGAAAATAGGGAGAATTATCACCCGTTTCTCTGGCGAGAAAAAAGCTCTCATCTCCTCCACAACACAATTATTTCAGAGTGCGATCAGGCAGCCAGGCAGGCAGGTAGAGAGGCAGGTTGGAGTGGTTTTATCGACAGCTTTGAAAGGCGTTTTTGGTAAATCAGTCCGGTTAATCTTTCATCAGCGGGGGAGCCAATCTGCTGCCTGCCTGCATGGCCGCGGCTGCTGCTTTTCTAATGTTCCCCAATGCACTCTTCCTTCATCAGCTCTAAGATGTATTACAAATGGTCCTTTTATGGTAATGAGAGCGTAATGAAGTCCCTGAATAGTATGAGTGAATAACCAGCGCTCTTTAATGAAGGCTTTACCTTGGCATATTTGATTTGTCTAATTTATTCTTCAGAGAATTTTCTTTTGAAGATTTAATGTTGAATAGACGTGACATGAAAGGGTAAAATGCCAGCTTTTGAATGAGTAATAATAGCCATTGATCTGGCCTAGTGAATTGTCCCGACATGTTAATTGCATGTTATAGGTAGTATGCTCTCGCCCACAGAGTGCTGTGCAATCTAATTAGCTTAGATTTCAACCCATGTTTGAAACCCAGATCACACAACTGTGTTTAAAGATGAATGGATATCAAATGTTTGATGTTAAAAGACTGTATGAAAGACAATCTCTCACCTCCTCCCTTCAAAACCACTCCCAAATTCTATGCCTGCTCATCACCATCTCCCCTCATCACAAGTCTTTCAACAAAAGAACAGTAATACCCAGAACAATCTATGGTGTGTGTATGTTTAAATGCATGGCCACATGGGGCCCACCTTCTATGTATTTCATCTATGCAGTGCCTTGTGAATGTATCCATGACCATGTCTCTCTCTCCCGCTCTCTCTGTAGCGATGAGACTGTGCACTGAGGAGTGTCGTGTCCTGGGTCATTCTGACCAGTGCTGGATGCCTCCCTTGCCCTCCCCAGCCTCCTCTGACTACCGCAGCAACCTCTTCATCCCAGGAGATGACCCCCGCCAGGCCAGAGACCCCGAGCAGCCCCCACAGTCCTCCGAACCCACCCACCCTCATGCCCAACGCAGCAACCAGAGCTTCTCCACCTTTGGCAAGGACAACCAGGAGGGGGCCGAGGAGGGAGAGGCGGAAGATGGGGGAGAGGATGGGGAGGACCTCTGTGGAACCACCTCCCTGCTGTCAGAGATGAGCAGCGTGTTCCAGAGGCTCCTCCCCCCGTCGCTGGACTCCTACGTCCAGGTCAGTGAGACCCAGAAGGGAGGTGCGAGTGTGGGGGGTGTAAGTATCCCAATGACGGGGTCACTGGACAGGAGGAGGAGTCACTTGCCAGGTAAGCCCAGTGCTGCAGCCCACCAACAAGGTGTGGCAGCGTGGGCTGCCAACACCCATTTCCAAAACCCCGGATCTAGCATCGGGCCCTCAGGCCATCCACACCCCCAGAACGGCAGCTACCACACCCTCAAACCCAGCACCAAGCTCAACCCCCAGAACAACCACAAGAACCAGGTTGTTGGGCACGGACAGCACGCCCCCACCCCCAAGAACAGCCCTCTCCTCACTGCCCTGGTTAGCCCTACCCTGGTGGTACCCTCCCTGGCCCCTGCCCCTGCCCCCATCCCTGTCCCTGTCCCCCTCCCGGGGCCTTGCGGTAAGTGGCTCCCAGCCATGGAGGAGATCCCAGAGAACTTTGAGGAGGATGAGTTTGACTCGGTGCTGGGGCAGCTGGGACACCTGCAGGGGAAGAGGAGCGACAGCCGCCATGAGTTGATGGACGCCAGCGAGCTAGTGGCTGAGATCAACAAACTGTTACAGGACGTCCGGCAGAGCTAGACATTCTTAAATACCCTCCACTCTACACCTTTGAACTCTGACCTCCAACTTCCTGACTTCCTGTCAGGAGTCCTGCCATGTGTATGGAGGGGGAGCTGAGGAGTCTGCGTAGGAAAAAAGAAAAGAGAAACAAACTAAAGACATAGACCTGCAATTGTCATTAGAGTTGCATTTCTAACGTATTTGTGTTTTGTGAATGCTAAATATCCAAATAATGTTTGTATTTTCTGGTTTGGTACACAATGTACACAATGTGACTGTATTTATCTTTGTATTTTAAAAATACATTTGTATTCTTATATTTATTAAAAAATATGTATATAAACTTAATCAATCAGAATTATATTTTTATATATTGAATGCATGTTAAATGGGAGAAGAAAAAAAATCAAGATTTTGACATGCAACTGAAAATCTACATATTTAATATTGTCTTTTGTGAAATGTTTTTTATGTCACTATTATTATATGTATACGTGAATATATTCATTATTGGACACAAGTCTTTGTGGTGCATTGTGGGAACGTGTGGAGAAACACAAATAAAGTGGAAGACACAGAACTAATATGAGTTTGTCTCTGTTTATTCTTTGACGAATGTTGCCATTGTATTAGAGGAAGGATGTCAGAGACAGATCTATTAACTACACTGAGAAAAAATAGAAACTCAACATGTATAGTGTTGGTCGCATGTTTCATGAGCTGAAATCAAAAATCCCAGAAATGTTCCATACGCACAAAAAGCTTATTTCTCTAAAATTTTGTGCACATCCCTGTTAGTGAGCGTTTCTCCTTACCCAAGATAATCTGTCCACCTAACAGGTATGGCATATCAAGAAGCTGATTAAACAGCATGATCATTACACAGGTGCCCCTTGTGCTGGGGACAATAAAAGGCCACTTGAAAATGTTTTGAGGGAGCGTGCAGTTGGCATGCTGACTGCAGAAATGACCCCTAGAGCTGTTGCCAGAGAATTTATAATGCTCATTTCTTGTTTTAGAGAATTTGGCAGTACGTCCAATCAGCCTCACAACCACAGAACACTTGTAACTACGCCAGCCTAGGACCTCCACATCTGGCTTCTTCACCTGCGGGATCGTCTGAGCGGGAGAGTACTTTCATCTGTAATAATGCCATTTTGTGGGGGAAAACTCTTTCTTATTGGATGGCCGTGGCTCCCCAATGGGTGGGCTTGGCTGTCAAGTGGGTGGGCCTAAGCCCTCCAAGTCCCAGCCATGGCTGCACCCCTGCCTATTCATGAGAAATCCATAGATTAGGGACTAATTCATTTATTTCAATTGACTGATTTCCTCATATGAACTGCAACTTAGTAAAATAATTTAAATTGTTGCATGTTGCATTTATATTTTTTGTTCAGTATAAATGAAATGTTTCCATAGGAGGTTGAGAACCTCGTGTGTGTGTGAGAAAGAGAGAATTTATATTCCTACAAAGAGATGCTGATAGCACAATACTGTCTAGATTTGCTGGTCATGGCTCATATCAACGCATCTTCCCAGAAGACGCTAGACCCCCTCCAATTCACATACCACCCCAACAAATCCACAGATGACACAATCTCTATTACACTCCAAAATGTCCTCTCCCACCTGGACAAGATGAACACCTATGTGAGAATGCTGTTCATTGACTATAGCTCAACACCATAGTGCTCTCCAAGCTCAACACTAAGCTCAGGACCCTGGGACTGAACACTTACTTCCCTCTGCAACTGGATCCAGGACTTCCTGCCGGGAGGGTAGACAACAACACATCCACCACGCTGACCCTCAAAACAGGGACACCCTCGGTGGTGCATGCTTAGCCCCTGTACTTCCTGCGTGGCCGCGCACGACTCCCAACACCATCGTTAAGTTTACGGGCTGTATCACCGCCTGGTACGGCAACTGCTCCGCCCTCAACCGTAAGGCTCTCCAGAGGGTAGTGAGGTCTGCACAACGCATCACCGGGGGCAAACTACCTGCCCTCCAGGACACCTACACCACCCGATGTCACAGGAAGGCCATAAAGATCATCAAGGACATCAACCACCCGAGCCACTGCCTGTTCACCCCGCTATCATCCAGAAGGCGAGGTCAGTATAGGTGCATCAAAGCTGGGACCGAGAGACTGAAAAACAGCTTCTATCTCAAGGCCATCAGACTGTTAAACAGCCACCACTAACATTGAGTGGCTGCTGCCAACACACTGACACTGACTCAACTCCAGCCACTTTAATAATGGGAATTGATGGGAAATGATGTAAATATATCACTAGCCACTTTAAACAATGCTACCTTATATAATGTTACTTACCCTACATTATTCATCTCATATGCATACGTATATACTGTACTCTATATCATCGACTGTATCCTTATGTAATACATGTATCACTAGCCACTTTAACTATGCCACTTTGTTTACATACTCATCTCATATGTATATACTGTACTCGATACCATCTACTGTATCTTGCCTATGCTGCTCTGTACCATCACTCATTCATATATCCTTATGTACATATTCTTTATCCCCTCACACTGTGTACAAGACAGTAGTTTTGGAATTGTTAGTTAGATTACTTGTTGATTATTACTGCATTGTCGGAACTAGAAGCACAAGCATTTCGCTACACTCGCATTAACATCTGCTAACCATGTGTATGTGACAAATAACATTTGATTTGATTTGATTTGATTTGACGACACAACAGTGGTTGGCCTGATCACAGACAACGATGCGACAGCCTATAGGAAGGAGGTCAGAGACCTGGCAGTGTGATGCCAGGACAACAACCTCTCCCTCAGAGTCAGCAAAGACAAATTAGCTAATCGTGGACTAAAGGAAACGGAGGGCCGAGCATGTCCCCATCCACATCGACGGAGCCGTAGTGGTGCTGACATATGGAATTGTTTTAAGATGGTCATACCATGGATCATTTAGCTATTTGATTTTGAATTTTAGGACTCCTTTAAGTATAAATTATTTTATTTTTATTGATAAATCCCATAGAAATGCATGGAATAACATTGATAAATGGTAATACGGTTTTGAAGTATCTGTCCTATTTCAAGGAGATATGATAAAACTGAGGAAATATATACATATATATATTTTACACATATTTAACCCTTTTTTGGGTTGGCACAAAACTACATGTACCTCCATACTTAAACTGACTGATTTTTATGGGGATTGTTTTTTTGTTATGTTACTTATATTGACGCACAGGTGCGTCAGTAGACTTCAGGGGGTATTATGATTTATCCTGTTGCCTAGTCACTTTATCCCTACCTATATGTACATTCTGTATCTATTTCCATTACCTTGTTCCCCTGCACGTCGACTCGGTTCTGGTACCCCGTGTATATAGCCAAGTTATCGTTACTCATTGTGTATGTATTCATTATGTTATTATTTTTCAATTATTTACCTAAGTTATTTTGCTCTGCATTGTTGGGAAGGGCCCGTGAATAAGCATTTCACTGTTATTCTACACCTGTTGTTTACGAAGCATGTGACAAATACAATTTGATTTGATTGATTTAGATTTCCACGAGAAGAGATAAATAGGAGCTTGCCCTATCGGGAAAAAGAGCTCACAATTGGTCCAATAGCGGTCAGTTCTATTCCAGCACACAGTTCTTGGAGACAACAGTCAGAGCTTCTCTTATTCATGTCCTAGATATTTGGGGGGAGGCTGTTCATGCCAATATAGTGCTCCCTCCTATTTTCCTCCTGGTGGATGGCTGATAAGATACCTACAGGTGTTAATAGTGCACTGAAAAACCTTGGTTCAATCATCACCGCTTACTTCTGCTTCTTCTGATGACTTTACCCATCTGAAGGTCTGAGGCTCAGTTTGAAACAGAACAGAGCCCCCTGGAGGCCCTATTGAAGTACTGCAGAAACAGGTTCCAACATTGGCAAGCAACTGGAGTTGAATTCACCTCACGCTCTCAACCCTGTAGTCAAAATAATTCACAGACACTCCACTGTGGCGCTGCCTACAAACCGAAGACATTCACTCACTCATTCAGTATGTCGAAATAAACCAGATGAGCTTAACTGTACCGTAGGAGAAAACATTTAGTGTGGTAGTATATTTAGTTTTGACATTTCAGTCATTTAGTAGGCGTTCTATGACCTCTGAACCTTTGTGGGTCTGTATTTGACCCATCTGTATTTTACCCATTCATACATTTCCACACTGAGCCCATAACCTGCTAAAATCACTGACTCTTTTCTTGCAAAGATAAGGTGAGATGGAAGAAACCACTAGAGCTACAACACAATTATCAAGAGCTCATTGTTTTAGGTGTTTCGACCTCGCCTCAAGTTAATGTTGACACATCAGTCTGTATATATCTGAGGCAGGTAGCTACCGTTAAAGGCCTTTGCTTTTCTCGAGTGGAAGAGCGAGTGAAAGAGGTAGGGAGAGGTAGCAGGGGAGAACGAGGGAGTGCTAGATGGAGGGAATGAGAGGAGAGGCAGCGGTAGAGGAGGGCAGAGGTAGTGGGAGAGAGTGTGCCTGTGATAGAGAGAGTAAGAGGTAGAAACAGAGATGGGCTGCAGGGAGGGAGAGCAGAAAGACATAACTACAGAGAGCAGTGGAGGGATAGAGAGAGAACAGGGATAGAGGGAAAGAGGTAAGGGTTTAGAGAGGGTGAGAATAGAGAAACAGAGCGGGAGCCGGGCGGTAGAGAGAGAGAGACTGAGGGATAGAGAGATACAGAAGGATAGAGAGAGACTGAGGGATAGAGAGAGAGAAAGAGAGAGAGAGAGAGACTGAGGGATTGAGAGAGAAAGAGAGAGAGACTGAGGGATAGAGAGAGAGAGAGAGCGAGAGAGAGAGACTGAGGGATAGAGAGAGGGAAAGAGAGAGAGACTGAGGGATAGAGAGAGGGAAGGATAGAGAGAGACTGAGGGATAGAGAGAGAGAGAGACTGATGGATAGAGAGATACTGAGGGATAGAGAGATACTGAGGGATAGAGAGGGACTGAGGGATAGAGAGAGACAGAAGGATAGAGAGAGACAGAAGGATAGAGAGAGGGAAGGAGAGAGAAAGAGTGATAAAGAAACACAGAGAGAGAGAGAGAGAGAGAGGGAGAGGGAGAGAGAGAGAGAGAGAGAGAGAGGCAGGGATAACGAGAGAGAGGGCGGGATAGAGAGAGAAAAAGCCAGCGGGGTATTGTTAGGAGAACACAGAGCTGTACACCGGAGTCTGTTGTGTAAAAGGAAGCCAGCATTTGGCATTTCATGTTGTCAGCCGTTTTTCCTGAATGCTGCTTAACATATCCTCTCTGACTACATCCCCTCCCTTCCCTCTTACCCCTTTGCAGACAACTGCACCCAGAAAAACACCCCATCTAACCGAACCCCATAATCTCCTCTCCACTCAATACGGACTAGGTCCAGCTGCACTAGTGGTGTCATAATCTGTGAGGTTTTGTTGGGACTGATCTGACTTTTCAATGGCATCCACATTTGTATTGACTTCGCACAAAGACACACACAAGACAGAAGCAGACTGATTAAAGTAATTTGTCATGAAAAGAAAACAAGGCCATCTGGTCCATAATCATCAGCCATTTTCAAGGTAACAGTACTTAATCACATTCTCCTGTATAACCAGTCTATTGTATGTCTGCCAATCAGGGCTTACTCTATTGGTTGCCTGTCAGTGTGTTGTCAGTCAGTGGCTCTTCAGTTCATCTCTTGTGTTGTTTTTTTTTCATGTATTTTCACAGCAATTCAGCTGAAGGAGAGCCTTGCTATGGGCCAAGAGCTGTGGTTTGGAGCATTGGGATATGGACACACAGGTGAGAGACACTCCAGAGAAACAATCACTGTTTATTATGCTGCTGATGGACCCTAACCCTCCGCTAACCAGCCAGACAGCACCTCTCATCACCATCGTCTCTCTGGCGGAGGTGGGTAGTGCTGTGTGTGTGTACACATTCATGAATACGCACACACACACACATAACACAAACACGCACATCAACACAAACACACACACACACACATTACACACACACGGACACTATCCTCATCAGAATTATACAGAACACTGGCGAAGACAGGTGGAAATAAGATTAGAATACAAATATCTGCAAACAGCAAATTCCACTTCCTGGGCTAAACCATAGACACAATTATCAGGGGTGCACCAGCATACAATAACCGAATCTGTGGGAAAAAAGGGTGCTCGTTTCTCAAGCATGCCAAGTCAGACACAAGTCCTTAGGCTCGCCAGACGTGCAGGAGCGGAACTTCGAGAAATGGCAACACACAAGACAAACACGAAGTAAACACTCAAAATAAATGCACACACTGAAGTAAAGCAATTTCACTCGAAATACAGAGGCATTTAGCAGTTGTTTAAAGAGTACTGCCCTTAAAAAACAGCTAATCCCTTTGATAACGGCCTATGTGGTGTCGATAGGAGTCAGGAACATTGATTCTAGTGTCAAAATTGTCTACAAAGTGTAAATAAGATCATTTTGGCCATAACGTCGGTTTTGTTAAAAACAGAGTTTGGAACATCAGTGAGTCACAATGGGTAAATGAAGGTTGGGTTTTGATTTGTTGATGTCCATTTGCTTACTAACATGGTGAACGGCTGCAGTGATTGCTCTCTATCCAGTAGCATACTGTACACAGTGAGACAGACCTGCCCTGCAGCTCCGACTTTGTTTACATAAGACAACACATAGAAAAACATTTTACTTGAGAAATACTGCACCAGACACCTTAGTTAGATGTAAAATTGTGCAACTAAAACGTAAATTATTTACGTCAATTATTTAAAGATTTCTTGAGTTATCTTACGTTCATTGTGTATATTTTGAGGAAGTTAAATAGACTTCCTGGGGGAACAAACGTCAGGAAACACCTCCAAGACTGAAATCACATTTTTATAATGAGCAACAGAAAACACACGCGCCAACCAACGTGTTCAGTGGCTCTTTAAAATCAGCAGCAAAGTTGGAAAATATTAGTTGAATGGAATACAACTTCACTGTAATGTAGACCTTTTCCTATGCAACATTATTTGAAAATTCAGCTGGATGTCTGTCAGCTTGCATTCCCAAACAAATTCCCGAAAGTACAGCTGTTAGCCAGGCAGAAATACAAAACATTTAGTATAAACCATTGTCCCAAAATGATCAATAAAATCAATGAATTCTCTGTAAAACTGCCCTTTTCGAGGTGTCCCCTCTGATCGTAGAGCTACAGTGTTGCTAATGACTGGGGGAGTGTAAAACCGTTTATCATTTACAGTAGGAATCAAATAGAGGCAAACAGAGCAAACGGAAAGAACCGGGGAGGACTGATTTAAATTTGTCCAATAGAAACTCTCATTTATGTTGCAAAATGTTTTCCGTATGGAATACACTGTTTCAGTTGCAAAATGTTTTGCAACAGACTAAACATTTTGCAATGGAATCCGACAAATGAATACACCCCAGGTTGTCAGGACGGTTGCCAGGTGTGCATCGCAAGTAACTAACTCCACGGTGTCGTGTGTTTTTTTTGGGGCAGGACCATGAAGGAGTACAGAGGTTGCCGGAGTAAGGGAAAATAGTGTCCCTTGAGAGGACAAGAACGAGATCTATGTCTGGAGAAGTGCAATATTATAAGAAGACATATAATTGGAATACAGAGGAGGAATGTAGAGAAAAAGAGAGGCGGAGGAGGTCGAAGAAATTGAGGGAGGTAGAGGGTGAGCTTGATTCAGTTGAAGATGGTGGAAAAAGGGAGATGGTTTGTCGAAGAATGGCGGAAAGTGTAAGCAAATTGAGCTGTACGTCAGATCGAGGTCGGGAGAAGAAATAGAGGTGAATGAGGGCAAATTATCGGAGGTGGTAGGCGTGGTGAACTTCTCGGAGCCCGAGGCTTGCACCGATGGTCAGGATAAAGATGTGTCTGTGATGGTAGGAGTGACATTTCGGGAGAAAGTGGAAAGCTGCATTTTGGCTGATCCATATGTGGTTTCAGGGTGGGTGAAAATGGAGTTGGGTGCTGTGGAATCTGTGTATGTACTGCGCAGTGGTCTGGTGATAATTGTTTGTGTTTCTGCCAGAAAGAGGGCGAGCGGGCGCTCGACGCCACACAAATGGGACAATAAGAAAAGGGAGCCATTGAAAGGTGTGGTTGCTAGGGTAGCTGTACATGTGAACGTGGACCAATTGAAGGGAAAGATTCCCAGTGTTTGGGATGCTCATCGTTTGTTGCATCGCAGACAGGGTGGCGTGAGTGGTGAAACAGAAGGGTCATTGTCCGTTCTGTTGAGTTTTGATGTTGAGTGCCCGACAAAAGGACGTTAGGATATTTCAATTATCCCGTGCAAGATTTTGTGCCGTATCCATTATGTTGTTACAGGTGTCAAGCTTATGGGCCTGTGGCAGCAGTGTGTAGGAGGGAGGTTCCTAGGCGTGAGAAGTGTGCACAAGGGCATGAGACAAAGGAATGTTTAGTATTGTGGAAGAAGCGGCATGGGTTAATTGTAGGGGTGCCCATGGGGCTGGGGTTCAGAAATGTCAGGTGCAAGATAGTGGGGTTGAGGTTTCCAGGGTTAGAGTAGTGCAGAAGTTGTCATATGCTGAGGCAGTGAAGAAAATAGAGGAAGATGGCGTAAGGGGGAGGGATCCTGAGAAGATTTGTGTGAGTAGTACGTCTGTACTGGTGCAGAGGGATAGGCCAATTTTTTGCGTTCATAGCAATGGTTATAATCTGTACCGCAGGGATGGAACGTACAGTATTCATCCTGCTTGACTTATTCAACATTTTGTTGTGTTACAGCCTGAATTCAAAACGGGTTAAATAAAAAAATGTCTCACCCGTCTACACATCTATCCATAATGACAAAGTGAAAACATGTTTTTAGAAATTCTCACACAAATGCAGAAATATGCATTGTAAAAGCACCTTTGGCAGCGATTACAGCTGTGAGTCTTTCTGGGTAAGTCTCTAAGAGCTTTGCACATCTGGATTGTGCAACATTTGGCCACTAATATTAAACAAAAAATATTCAAGCTGTGAAATTGGTTGTTGATCATTGCTAGAAAACCATTTGAAGGTATTGTCATAGATTTTCAACTAGATTTAATTCAAAACTGTAACTAAGCCACTCAGGAACATTCACTGTTTATTGGTAAGCAACCACACTGTAAACTTGGCTAAGGTTATTCCCCTGCTGGAAGCTGAATTAATCTCCCAGTGTCTGGTGGAAAGCAGACTGAACCATGTTTTCCTCTAGGATTTTGCCTGTGCTTAAAACCTCTCTATGGTATGTGGGACGCTAGCGTCCCATCTGGCCAACATCCAGTGAGATTGCAGAGCGCCAAATTCAAATACAGAAATGCTCATTATAATAATTCAGAAAACAAAACATATTTTACATAGGTTTAAAGATGAACTTCTTGTTAATCCAACCACGGTGTCAGATTTATAAAATGCTTTTCGGTGAAAGCATACCTAGCCCAGAACATACCTAGCCCAGAACATAGCCCAGTTGACCAATTATTACAAACAGTAACCAGCCAAGCAGAAGCGTTACAAAACTCAGAAATAGAGATAAAATTAATCCCTTACCTTTGATGATCTTCATATGGTGGCAATCAGAAGACATTCATTTACCCAATAAATGTTCCACAGGCTCAAACTCAGTCAAAACAATCAGACAAAAAAATCCAAATTGTATCCGTAAAGTTGTCAAACGATGTTTATATTCAATCCTCAGGTTGTTTTTTAGCCTAAATGATCTATAATAGTTCAACCGGACAATAACGTGTCAGTATAAAAGGTAAACAAGAAATGCACATGTGTCTGAAAAAACTCACGATAGGGTCCACTCGTTCAGACTAGTATTTTCTCCCTCACTTATAAGAATACAAGCCTGAAACGATTTCTAAAGACTGTTGACATCTAGTGGAAGGCATAGGAACTGCAAATGGAGTCCTAAGTCAATGGATACTGTAATGGCATTGAATAGAAAACTACAAAACAAAGAAAATCTACTTCCTGAATGGATCTTTCTCAGGTTTTCACCTGCTAAATCAGTTCTGTTATACTCACAGACACTATGTTAACAGTTTTGGAAACTTTAGAGTGTTTTCTATCCAAATCTACCAGTTATATGCATATCATATCTTCTGGGCCCGAGTAGCAGGCAGTTTAATTTGGGCATGATTTTCATCCAAAATTCCGAATGCTGCCCCCTACCCTAGAGAGGTTAAGTCCATTCAATTTCTTTTTCATCCTGAACAACTCCCAAGTCCTTAACAATTACAAGCACAGACATAACAAAATGTATCCACCACTATGCTTGGAAATATGGATGGTGGTAGTCAGTAATGTGTTGTATTGGATTTGCCCCACAACACTTTATTGCAGTATTACTTTAGTGCCTTGTTGCAAACAGGATGCATGTTTTGAATATTTTTATTCTGTACACAGGCTTCCTTCTTTTCACTCTGTCAATTAGGTTAGTATTGTGGAGTAATCACAATGTTGTTGATCCATCCTCAGTTTTCACCTATCACAGCCATTAAAATCTGTCACCATTGGCATCATGGTGACATCCCTGAGCTGTTTCCTTCCTCTTCTGCAATATTTGTAGTGACTGGGTGTATTAATACACCATCCAATGTGTAATTAATAACTTCACCCTGCTCAGAGGGATATTCATGTCTGTTTTTTTGTTTGTTTACCCATCTAACAATTTTTGGGCGAAAAATATAATTCCACTTTGACATTATGGGGTACTGTGTGTAGGCCAGTGACAAAACATCTCCATTTAATACATTTTAAATTCAGGCTGTAACACAACAACATGTGAAAAAAGGGGTGTGAAGACTTTCTGAAGACACAATACGCAGCAGAAAACAGAGGCTGTGGTGGCAGCTGCAGAGAAGTATTTAGGTGTACAAGACTTGACGTCAGAAGGGTTACAGGGTGTGTTGAGTAGTGGTGTCTCGTCCTTCCAGGGCGTTGGCCTGAGGTCGGACTAAATAGGTTTGAATGGCGGAACAGGGTAGTGGGTTTTTAAAGAGTGTAGGGTTAGATGGCAGGGTATTATTTAAATGTATTTGTTTTTTTATTTAATGTACAAGGGATTTATACCCCAGTCTAGTTGGTGGCAGTAATACTACATTTATTGGATACCAACCACAGTTAAATCACATAGAGAAGAAGTGTTTTTGGCTATTTTGGTTGTAGCCATTTTGCTCAAAAGACCTGGCAACTCTGCATTCCCAGGTAGCTACTAGTTGTCAGAAAAGAGGGGGGAGGGCGGGGGGAGCTCGAAAAGACTTATTTTATTGATCATTTTGAGAATATTCATTTTAGGCCCATGTTTATTTCACCTTCAGTTCCCACGTATTACAACCTGCCAAGCCGCCAAGGAATTCCAGGTTATGCCCTTGGTGATGGGAAACGTTTTTCAGAGACAGGTAAACCAGAGGACTGCTAAATAGTCTGGGTACGAGTAGGCAGTACAACGTTGAGTGATGGGATTCCAATCTACAGGAGGCTAACCTGTCACCATCACAGTGTGTGTGTGTGTGTGTGTGTGTGTGTGTGTGTGTGTGTGTGTGTGTGTGTGTGGTAGGTAGGCGTGCTCTGGGGTCAGTGTTAGCTGTGTTAGTCCAGTGTAATCCCCTTGCATTTCTGTAAACACCTTGCTGGACGGTGCTGCCAGGGTTTATTAGCGGAATTATTTGGTGTTGCTTCTGTTAGAGGCCACCCAGAGAAGACATGGAGAACGACGATTGAGGACAAGACGAGGATGGCAGGAACCACCTTGAATGAGGACAAGATGAAGATGGAAGGAACCACCTTGAATGAGGACAAGACGAAGATGGCAGGAACCACCTTGAATGAGGACAAGACGAAGATGGCAGGAACCACCTTGAATGAGGACAAGATGAAGATGGCAGGGACCACCTTGAATGAGGACAAGACGAAGATGGCAGGAACCATTTTGGACGAGGACAAGACGAAGACGGCAGGAACCATCTTCGACGAGGACAAGACGAAGATGACAGGAACCATTTTGGACGAGGACAAGACGAGGATGGCAGGAACCTCCTTGAATGAGGACAAGATGAAGATGGCAGGGACCACCTTGAATGAGGACAAGACGAAGATGGCAGGAACCATCTTGAATGAGGACAAGTAAACAGCCCGGAACGAACGTCAAGAAAAGAGAAAAACTCACCAGAAGCGGACATGTGAAAAAGACAGGACAGGCAGAGCAGAGCAGTGACTAACTGTATGCTAGCAGGATAGTTTATGTCTCCACTCATCATTGCTAATAGCGATGTTGTATCCAATATTAGAATTGGTCTAATTCAGCACGTATGGTAAAGTCTCACTCCTTAGCTACCTCTTCCAATTCAGATGAGCTCGAATAAAATAAAGACAACGTTTGCATTAGTTTGTGTGACTACAGCGCCAGCGATGAAATGCAAAAATAGAGATGTTCTAATTAAGCGAGGTGTCAAAGCGGCTGGGTCATTATAATTCCTAACAATGCATTCTAAAATATATCACACACATGCCTAGCACACTCAACGTTTAGGCCATCTGTTAGAGAAAGAATGATCGTATTGTGAATGACAAGCAACCTCAAATTGGCTATATTTCTAAACACTTATTCTGATTATCTAGGACATTTCCAGTTGGCCTCCTGTACGGTTCTGTGTAATTACTGTAAACAGACTGTATTGTCAGCATCTGTGTTGTAGCTGTCAGGGTTGTAGTGAACCGTGTCAACACTGACTGATATCTAACAGTTAGAGAGGAGTCTATCCACATTATCTACTGTCATGGAGAGGGAAATTGTTTAGTCATGGTGCCTGGACTGCTACATCAAGGGGAGCTGTGTGTGTGTGTGTGTGTGTGTGTGTGTGTGTGTGGTGTGTGTGGTGTGTGTGGTGTGTGTGGTGTGTGTGTGTGTGTGTGTGTGTGTGTGTGTGTGTGTGTGTGTGTGTGTGTGTGTGTGTGTGTGTGTGGTGTGTGTGTGTGTGTGTGTGTGTGTGTGTGTGAGTGAGTGAGTGAGTGAGTGAGTGAGTGAGTGAGTGAGAGAGAGAGAGAGATTGTGAGTGTGTGTCCTTCCAGGATGAACGTTATCCTTGGTAGCACACTTGAATCTATTCCAAACTATTTAACACCTGTTTCAGTGTGTCCGCCTAATGTTCATCCAGCTGTGTTAATATTAATCACATCAGCAGCTTTTATTTACAGTCAGTCAGAAAATAAATAAACTGTCTCATTCCCCTTGCCAAAGAAAGAAAGAAAGAAATGTACATTGAGATTGATTAATGAATCCGGAACGAAGGGGAGCTGTGCATATTAATGAAGATCTCTGGGTAATTATACAAGGTGAAACAATGATGTCTCCCAAAATGTTCCATATTGCAGCTAGTCGCTGAGATGTTTATCAGGGAGATTTAGGAGTGTTTGGCTCCCTCTCGTTTGTCTTGTTTAATTAGGGTAAATATGTTGGCGTGGGGTGGGGGATCAGAGCAGGAGATTAATGGGCTGCTAGAAATGCCTCTCTCTTTAAGTACACCACCCCAGCCCTGGCTGGCACCTGTGGGCCCAAGACTAATGGCTTCACTCTATTAAAAACTACACAGCACACTTGCTGTGAAAGCCTCTACTTTCTTAAAGGTGCCATCTGCAGTTTCTAAGTACATTTTTGTACTGCACTGGGTAAAATCTGGGTCGTATAGAGTGTTTCTTGGTAGTCTTAACGAAATCTACTTTGAAACAAAAGTATCCACCTTACACACATGGTTAAGGCTTAAAAAGAAGACACCTGTACCATGTCAGATATAGAGTTGAAATGTATTACATTTGGAGTTTGCATCCCAATATTACACTTTATATACATCACAGAAGACTGAAATATGACAAAACTATTTGAAATACAAACACCGGATTTTCAGTGGTTTAAAAAAATAACAGGAAAGAACTACTGATATATACCGATTGATTCTTGAATAATATGACTTATAAATGCCTCTTGACCTTATTAGTTCAATTGCCTTATCTCCTCAGAACCCCAAATATGAGCTTGTTTCACTCCAGTTTTGCAAACATTGTAAATGTTAACAAACACTGTTTAACCTCAAAACATGGTTTAAAACTACAATGTTGATATCGTGGATTGGTCAGTCCTTGCATTCATAGCTCTGTCAATGAGTTTGAGAGTGGTTACATTTCTCCAGGCCCGTCCCTCAGCTTTATACCAAAACAGAGGTTGGGATGCCCCATATTGTTTCAACTATGGACTGCCCCTTTAAGGAGAGAGTTTGTGTGTGTGTTTGTTTTCATAACTTGTGTGTGTGTGTGTGTACGTGTGCGTGTTGGGATTTCACTACCTTTACATTGACCACTGAGAATAACATTTCAGAAATGCCTGCAATTTACAGTTTGCTTACACGTCATTTAATTCTCTAAGTATTTCTATGAGATTGTATGTTGCCATAGTCACCATCCTCCTCTCTCCGACTGTGCATGTATGTGTGTGTGCGCGTGTGTGTGGGTGTGTGTGTGTGTGTGTGTGTCAGAGAGAGAGAAAGAGAGAGCGTGTGCGAGCATGCATGCGTGCAATTTGTGTGTTTCTCCTTTACACCACTAGATGGTACTGTTTCTGTTCCCTTCATTCAGCACCAGTTATTGTCAGTGTGTATGAATATGAAAAGTGTACATCAACAACATAGGTTTTGAATTAATGTTGCCATTCATTTAACTTTTACCATCCTCCCAGATCTGACCTAGGGGTTTAGAAACAAAGGTAACAAATTGATCTGAAATAGACAAAACAAATGTTATTTCCTCTCTTCTCCCAGTGTAATGTTAGGTGCTCTTAGGTCTCTTCCATTATTGCAGGGTCTTCTATCACTCATTCAGTGTATCAGAACTGATTGCTTCTCACTGCCAGACAGAACAGAGCGTAATGAATCTCTAGTCTCCACTGGCACAGACATTACCCATTCCACCTCCACGGAGCACCGAGAGGAGAGACAGACCACAATCTATTCATTTGAGCTACTGCTTTGGCAGAGAAAGAATTGTGCTAATATTTTATAACGTCAGTTCACTCATCTGTCACTGTCTCTTTGCACCATAAGGCATTCCTCCTAATCACAAAAATCAAGTTAGATAGAGAAGTTGAGAATATTATTGATTTCATTGCACATTTACCCGTGCAGTCCACTAATCACCATATAGGACTCTCAGTATCAGATTAAAATTGTATGTATACCAGTCCTTGTTATATTATTGTCAAGAAACACTCTTCTTCAAACACAAATACACATGCACATGCTACACGCACAAACACAGAGAGAGAGAGAGGTGAGAGGGAGAAGGGAGAGAGGGAGGGGGAGAGAGGGAGCGGTAGAGAGAGGTGAGAGGGGAGAGAGGAGGGAGAGGGGAGAGAGAGAGAGAATGAGAGAGAGGTAGCGAGAGAGGGAGAGAGAGGGGAGAGAGACAGGAGAGAGAGGAGGGAGAGGGGAGGAAGAGTGGATGTAGGGAGTGAGAGAGATAATGAGAGAGAGAGAGAGAGAGAGAGAGAGAGAGAGAGAGAGAGAGAGAGAGAGAGAGAGAGAGGAGAGGGGAGAGAGAGGGGAGAGGGGAGGGAGAGAGAGAGAGGGGATATGGGGAGCTAGATAGAGAGCAATGAGAGAGGGAGAGAGAGAGAGAGAGAGAGAGATACAGAGGGAGTGAGAGCTTGAGAGAGAGAGAGTGAGAAAGAGAATGAGAGAGAGAGAATGAGATAATGAGAGAGAGAGAATGAGAGTGAGAGGATAAGAATGAGGGAGGGAGGGAGGGAGGGAGGGAGGGAGGGAGGGAGGGAGGGAGGGAGGGAGGGAGGGAGGGAGGGAGGGAGGGAGGGAGGGAGGGAGGGAGGGAAAGACAGACAGACAGACAGACAGACAGACAGACAGACAGACAGACAGACATAGAGAGAGAGAGAGAGAGTGAGAGAGAGAGAGAGAGAGAGAGATAGAGAGTGAGAGAGCAGCAACCAGAGTGTGTGTTTGTGTTGCGGTGTTTGACACTGCTTGCTGTGCTAATTGCACCAGGCAGTGTTTGTGTAATAATCAGTGGTTCAAAATATCTGTGCTTCAACACAAACGTGTCCCCATCCAAACCCACATCAACAGGGAAATAGAACTGAGAGGAAATGTCATCCTTTTGATAAATAGCCATTTTCGATACATCCTCTTAGTGCGTTTTCACACACTTGTGAGCTATTGTTTGATTCAGATTAAAAAAACTAGCCATGTATCCCACACTTCATATTACTTTCCATTTGGTCTTCCAACAACATATGGGAGGAAACAGAGCAATTCAGTAGCCTATATCCCGATCTCCCCTAATCTCAATCAATCTATCAAATGTATTTTAAAGCCCTTTTTACGTTAGCCGATGTCACAAAGTGCTGTACAGAAAACCAGCCGAAAACCCCAAACAGCAAGCAATGCAGATGTAGAAGCCCAGTGGCTAGGAAAAACTCCCTAGAAAGGCCGGAACCTAGGAAGAACTATAGAGGAACCAGGCTCTAAGGGGTTGCCAGTCCTCTTCTGACTGTGCCCGGTTGCATCAAATGAGTTTATAAATGTGCTGCTACACAAATCAAATAACATTTTATTAGTCACATGCGCCGAATACGACAGGTATACGACCTTACAGTGAAATGCTTACTTACGAGCCCCTAACCAACAATGCAGTTTAAAAAAAGAAAATAAATAAAAGTAACAAGTAATTAAAGAGCAGCAGTAAAATAACAACAGCAAGACTATATACAGGGGGGTACCGGTACATAGTCAATATGCGGGGGCACAGTTTAGTTGAGGTAATATGTACATGTAGGTAGAGTTATTAAAGTGACTATGAATAAATGATAACAACAGCAAATAGTCTCGGTAGCCATTTGATTAGATGCTCAGGAGTCTTATGGCTTGGGGGTAGAAGCCTCTTGGACCAAGACTTGGTGCTCGGGTACCGCTTGCCGTGTGGGAACAGAGAGGAGAGTCTATGACTAGGGTGGGTGGAGTCTTTGACAATTTTAGGGCCTTCCTCTGACACCACCTGGTGTAGAGGTCCTGGATGGCAGGAAGCTTGGCCTCAGTAATGGGCTGTACACACTACTCTCTGTAGTGGCAGGAAGCTTGGCCTCAGTGACTGGGCTGTGCACACTACCCTCTGTAGTGCCTTGCGGTGAGAGGCTGAGCAGTTGCCATATCAGGTAGTGATGCAACCAGTGCTCAATGCTCTCGATGCTCTCGATGGTGCAGCTGCAGAACCTTTTGAGGATCTGAGGACCCATGCTAAGTCTTTTCAGTCTCCTGAGGGGGAATAGGTTTTGTCGTGCCCTCTTCACGACTGTCTTGGTGTGCTTGGACCATGTTAGTTTGTTGGTGAAGTGGACACCAAGGAACTTGAAGCTCTCAACCTGCTCCACTGCAGCAACGTCGATGAGATTGGGGGCGTGCTCAGTCCTATTTTTCCTGTAGTCTACAATAATCTCCTTTGTCTTGATCACGTTGAGGGAGAGGTTGTTGTCCTGGAACCACAAGGCCAGGTCTCTGACCTCCTCCCTATAGACTGTCTCGTTGTTGTCTGTGATCAGGCCTACCACTGTTGTGTCATCAGCAAACTTAATGATGGTGTTGGAGTTGTGCCTGGCCGTGCAGTCATGAGTGTACAGGGAGTACAGGAGGGGACTGAGCATACACCCCTGAGGGACCCCTGTGTTGAGGAGCGTGGCGAATGTGTTGTTACCTACCCTTAGCACCTGGGGGCGGAGTCCAGGATCCAGTTGCACAGGGAGTTGTTTAGTCCCAGGGTCCTTAGCTTAGTGATGAGCTTTGAGGGCACTATGGTGTTGAACGCTGAACTGAAGTCAATGAATAGCATTCTCACATAGGTGTTCCTGTTGTCCAGGTGGGAAAGGGCAGTGTGGAGTGCAATAGAGATTGCGTCATCTGTGGATCTGTTAGGGAGGAATGCAAATTGGAGTGGGTCTAGGGTTTCTGGGATAATTTTAGGATGAACCACGGTGCATTGTTTAGTCGAATGGATTCAGACCACCGTTTTAGAGTGAACCACGGTGCATTGTTTAGTCGAATGAAATCAGACCACCCTTTTAGAGTGAACCACGGCGCATTGTTTAGTCGAATGAAATTAGACCACCTTTTTAGAGTGAACCACGGTGCATTGTTTATTCGAATGAAATTAGACCACCTTTTTAGAGTGAACCACGGTGCATTGTTTAGTCGAATGAAATCAGACCACCTTTTTAGAGTGAACCACGGTGCATTGTTTAGTCGAATGAAATCAGACCACCTTTTTAGAGTGAACCACGGTGCATTATTTAGTCGAATGAAATCAGACCACCCTTTTAGAGCGTACCACGGCGCAATGTTTAGTCGAATGGAATCAGACCCCCCTTTTAGAGCATACCACGCTGAATTGTTTAAATCGCTCCTCCTGAGTGCGGACAGAGTGTTCACACTAGTACAAACAAACTCAACTTAGGGGGAAAAGCACCTAACCGCTCCAAATCAATTTGGTGTGAATGCTCCCTTATTCAATGTACTATCACCCTTCTAAACTCGTTTGCCCTGAGTGATAGAGGCCAGAGTTCAAGGGTTATGGAGAGGTGAGGCCGGATCGATGCGGGATCCTTATTCAACCAGCAGATTTCTCTCATGAAGCCCTATCGGCTATACATCTCAGTCTGTATCCGCTGTGGGCGTGATGGATTTTAACGACTGCTGGGGAGAGATCACAGCCTTGTGCTGACCCCCAGTCAAACAGCCTGCATCGATTATTGAGCCACGGCCACAGAGAGAACCGCCGCGGCCACAGAGCCCCCTCACTCCCTCCACTTCCCCCTAGCCGCTAGTCTCCCTGCCTAGCTGACTGACGTCTCCCAGCCCTAAATCCTGATCTATTCATCATCATGGAGCTAGCCTCTGTCCCCCCCCCCCCCCCAAAACACCATCCCTGGCTGGGTCTAATCGGGCTTTAACGTGCAATCACATTCACAGTCCTCGATTAGTGTTCAGGCAGGCTGCATCTCGCCTTGCGAACAGCCCTTTCTGTTACCCCCCTGTTCTGCTGAAGCGGCTAGGCCAGGCCCGGGAGCGTGGCGGACATGCTGGCTGCTAACATATCGCCCTCCTCCCGACCACCGACAGGAAGGTGGAATGACTGCTGCTTTCCATGGGCTCCATCGGCTTGAGAAATGAGGAGGAAAGGGGTTTTCTACACAGATGAGATGCAATGACCTTATAATGTTGATGTAGTGAGTGTATTAGCTGCTGAGCGGCAGTGGGAATGACTAGAGACATACTGTAGAATCACCCTCACAGCCATACTCTGATATAGAGACAGTAGAATCACCCTCACAGCCATACTCTGATACATACAGAGACAGGAGAATCACCCTCACAGCCATACTCTGATATAGAGACAGTAGAATCACCCCCACAGCCATACTCTGATATAGAGACAGTAGAATCACCCTCACAGCCATACTCTGATACATACAGAGACAGTAGAATCACCCTCACAGCCATACTCTGATATAGAGACAGTAGAATCACCCTCACAGCCATACTCTGATACATACAGAGACAGTAGAACCTCCCCCACAGCCATACTCTGATACATACAGAGACAGTAGAATCACCCCCACAGCCATACTCTGATATAGAGACAGTATAATCACCCCCACAGCCATACTCTGATATAGAGACAGTAGAACCTCCCCCACAGCCATACTCTGATATAGAGACAGTAGAATCACCCCCACAGCCATACTCTGATATAGAGACAGTAGAATCACCCCCACAGCCATACTCTGATACAGAGACAGTAGAATCACCCTCACAGCCATACTCTGATATAGAGACAGTAGAATCACCCTCACAGCCATACTCTGATATAGAGACAGTAGAATCACCATCACAGCCATACTCTGATATAGAGACAGTAGAATCACCCTCACAGCCATACTCTGATCATACTATGGTTGTGGGGGTGATTCTACTGTCTCTATATCAGAGGGAGCGTGGCGGACATGCTGGCTGCTAACATATCGCCCTCCTCCCGACCACCGACAGGAAGGTGGAATGACTGCTGCTTTCCATGGGCTCCATCGGCTTGAGAAATGAGGAGGAAAGGGGTTTTCTACACAGATGAGATGCAATAACCTTAAAATGTTGATGTAGTGAGTGTATTAGCTGCTGAGCGGCAGTGGGAATGACTAGAGACATACTGTAGAATCACCCTCACAGCCATACTCTGATATAGAGACAGTAGAATCACCCTCACAGCCATACTCTGATACATACAGAGACAGTAGAATCACCCTCACAGCCATACTCTGATATAGAGACAGTAGAATCACCCCCACAGCCATACTCTGATATAGAGACAGTAGAATCACCCTCACAGCCATACTCTGATACATACAGAGACAGTAGAATCACCCTCACAGCCATACTCTGATATAGAGACAGTAGAATCACCCTCACAGCCATACTCTGATACATACAGAGACAGTAGAACCTCCCCCACAGCCATACTCTAAAACATACAGAGACAGTAGAATCACCCCCACAGCCATACTCTGATATAGAGACAGTAGAATCACCCCCACAGCCATACTCTGATATAGAGACAGTAGAACCTCCCCCACAGCCATACTCTGATATAGAGACAGTAGAATCACCCCCACAGCCATACTCTGATATAGAGACAGTAGAATCACCCCCACAGCCATACTCTGATATAGAGACAGTAGAATCACCCCCACAGCCATACTCTGATACAGAGACAGTAGAATCACCCTCACAGCCATACTCTGATATAGAGACAGTAGAATCACCCTCACAGCCATACTCTGATATAGAGACAGTAGAATCACCCTCACAGCCATACTCTGATATAGAGACAGTAGAATCACCCTCACAGCCATACTCTGATATAGAGACAGTAGAATCACCATCACAGCCATACTCTGATATAGAGACAGTAGAATCACCCCCACAGCCATACTCTGATCATACTATGGTTGTGGGGGTGATTCTACTGTCTCTATATCAGAGTATGTTTGTTGGGGTGAATTTACTATCTCTGTCTTTTTATATTTTTACATGTTTAATATTTACGTTTAGCATGTATGAAATATTTTGAAAGTATGTACGATATATTTTAAAAGTATGCATTAAAATATAGAGACAGTCGAATCACTCCCACAGCCATACTTTGATAGCCTAGAGACTGTAGAAACACTCTCACAGCCATACTCTGACACTCTTTGACTCATCTCTTCCCCCCTCACATACATACACACTTGCAGGTGCACACGTAGGTACTTACCAATGATTTATATATACACTAGATGACTTACAGAGAGGGGCACTGTTTTGAAGCCCGCACACCTCCATCTTGGCACTTCCCCACCGTTATAAAAATGCATTTTTTTCCCCCACGTTTATTCTATTACAGAGACTTTAATGCACGCTTTAAACTATATCATGGGTGCTAAAAGTAAACATAAAAAATGTATAAACATATAAAAACATGTTCCTTTAAGTACATTTTTTAGAAAGTTCTGCTACTGTCCCTAGTAGAACAAAAACATACTTAAAAAACCTCTCTGGGATATGTGGGACGCTATGTAGAGCGTCCCACATACGCTATGTAGAGCTCCAAATTCAAATAAATTACTATAAAAATCGAACTTTCATGAAATCACACATGTAAGATACCAAATTAAAGAATCTGGCCAACATGTCAGATTTAAAAAAGGCTTTTCGACGAAAGCAAACGATGCTATTATCTGAGAGTAGCACCTCCGTAAACAAAGAGAGAAAACATATTTCAACCCTGCAGGCGCGACACAAAACGCAGAAATAAAAATATAAATCATGCCTTACCTTTGACGAGCTTCTTTTGATGGCACTCCAATATGTCCCATAAACATCACAAATGGTCCTTTTGTTCGATTAAATCCGTCGATATATATCCAAAATGTCAATTTATTTGGCGCGTTTGATCCAGATAAAAACACCGGTTCCAGCTTGCGCAACGTGACTACAAAATATCTCAAAAGTTACCTGTAAACTTTGCCACAACATTTCAAACTACTTTTGTAATAGAACTTTAGGTATTTTTTAAAGTAAATAATCGATTAAATTGAAGACGGGATGATCTGTGTTCAATACAGGAAGAAAACAAACTGACGCTACCTTTCTGGTCACGCGCCTCTATCTAACAGTACACTTGAAGTGACCCTCGTTTTGAACAGGGCTATTTCTTCATTACACAAAGGAAAAACCTCAACCAATTTCTAAAGACTGGTGACATCCAGTGGAAGCGGTAGGAACTGCAAGAAGGTCCCTTAGAAATCTGGATTCCCAATGAAAACCATTGAAAAGAGAGTGACCTCAAAAAAATTATCGGAATGTTTTTTCCCCGGGGTTTCGCCTGCTACATACATTCTGTTATACTCACAGACATGATTCAAACAGTTTCTGAAACTTCAGAGTGTTATCTATCCAAATATACTAATAATATGCATATCTTATCTTCTGGGGATGAGTAGCAGGCAGTTGAATTTGGGCATGCATTTCATCCGGACGTGAAAATATTGCCCCCTGTCACCAAGAAGTTTTAAGTAAAAACTTTTTCTTAGGTAAACAAGAGATAAGTAAAGAGAGTTTAAAAAAAAAACATTAAAAATGAGCAGTAGCGAGGCTATTTACAGGTGGTACCGGTACCTCGTCAATGTGCGGGTGCACCGGTTAGTTGGGCTATTTGAGGTAATATGTACAGTACATGTATGATTAGTTCATTAAAGTGACTATGCGTAGATGTTTGGTATACTCAGTGTACATCATTGGTACACACACACACACACACACACACACACACACACACACACACACACACACACACACACACACACACACACACACACACACACACACACACACACACACACAGGTACATTTCATCCTCCTTTATTCTTGTTCCATTTGAGGCCTGAACCATGTCTTAACACTGGATATTTGTAATGTCTCCGGGACTGTAGCCAAATATGTTTCCCCTTTCTGTCCATTTGAAGCACTAGCAGCTGAGAGGACATGGACATGCAATTATAAAATGAGTGTGTCCGAAATGCTACGCATTAATTTTCATAATGATCTATTTTCCATGTGAAGAATCCCTTTAATTTCCCCAACCCCATTTCAGAGTGCACGCCCTGTGAGTGTTAGACAAATGAAAGCACTCTTTCCACAGTATAATTCTGATGTGTTATCGCCTTCCATTATGTGAACGCGTACCATTGCTTACGATGCATGCCTCGGAGGAGGGAGAGGAGATAGGGAGAGAGAGGGAGAGAACGAGCGGGAGAAAGTGCTAGAAATGGAGGGCAAGAAAAGGGAGCGAGAGATCGAGAGAGAGTGAGAGCGAGAGAATGAAAAAGAGAAAGGAGTAGGTATACCAACAGGAATGAGTTTCCTATCCTCTAGGCAAAGCTATATTAAAGCCCATTCATAACCTTTCACAGTGGAAGCTTTTAGAGGGACATTCATCTTGCATGAAGGGGGATTTCTGTGACGAATTATGAGGTCTGCGTCCAATGAGCTCTCGTAATGTACAGTTCTATTTTGTTCTGCCTGTACAGAGAAAGAAGTGGAAAGCACATGCATTCACACACATGCACATGCATTCACACACATGCACATGCATTCACACACATGCACATGCAATCACATACATGCACGTACACACACATTTACATACACACACAAACACACACACATCCATTCCACATTCATGCACACATGCATCCATGCAAGGACATCCCTACACCCATACACATAAAGTCTCTTCACTTTTATCTCGGACTTCTCACATATTGTATAGCTTACTCCCTTTTACTATTTCTCCCCCTCTCTCTCTATATATATATAGTATATACATATCTCTCTCTCTGCCTTACTTTTTCTCAATAGTTGGTTTGAAGATTGAAGCTTTGAATCCTAAGCAACCTGCCTACATGTTGTACAGTAGACCAACATAGCTACTGTACTAGATGAAAGCTGTGTGCTGGCATACCTCGGCAGAACATGGGTAAAGCCAGGCCTTGTGGTGCTCATGTGAGCATCCTAAATTCTCACAAAAAAAACAACATATTTTTGGTGATTCATTTATATCAAGGACCTAGTTATGGCCATTGTCTTCTTGTCTGAGACCAACAAGATGAAGTCTCTGTAACACCTACAGTAACCCCTCCCTCATCTCCCTTTCCTACCTTCTCTCCCTTCTCTCCCTTTTCTCCCTTCACTCCCTTCTCTCCCTTCTCCCCTTCACTCCCTTCTCTCCCTTTCCTACCTTTCCTTCCTTCTCCCCTTCACTCCCTTCTCTCTCTTTCCTTCCTATCCTTCCTTCTCCCATTCACTCCATTCTCTCCCTTTCCTTCCTTCTCGCCTTCACTCCCTTCTCTCCCTTTCCTCTTTTCCTTCCTTCTCCCCTTCACTCCCTGCTCTCCATTTCCTCCCTTTCCTTCCTTCTCCCCTTCACTCCCTTCTCTCCCTTTCCTCCCTTTCCTTCCTTCTCCCCTTCACTCCCTTCTCTCCATTTCCTCCCTTTCCATCCTTCTCCCCTTCACTCCCTTCTCTCCCTTTCGTCCCTTTCCTTCCTTCTCCCCTTCACTCCCTTCTCTCCCTTTCGTCCCTTTCCTTCCTTCTCCCCTTCACTCCCTTCTCTCCCTTTGCTCCCTTTCCTTCCTTCTCCCCTTCACTCCCTGCTCTCCATTTCCCCCCTTTTTCCTTCTTTCTCCCCTTCACTCCCTTCTCTCCATTTTCTCCCTTTCCTCCCTTTCCATCCTTCTCCCCTTCACTCCCTTCTCTCCCTTTCGTCCCTTTCCTTCCTTCTCCCCTTCACTCCCTTCTCTCCCTTTCCTCCCTTTCCTCCCTTCTCCCCTTCACTCCCTTCTCTCCATTTCCTCCCTTTCGTCCCTTTCCTTCCTTCTCCCCTTCACTCCCTTCTCTCCCTTTCGTCCCTTTTGTCCCTTTCCTTCCTTCTCCCCTTCACTCCCTTCTCTCCCTTTGCTCCCTATCCTTCCTTCTCCCCTTCACTCCCTGCTCTCCATTTCCTCCCTTTCCTTCCTTCTCCCCTTCACTCCCTTCTCTCCCTTTCCTTCCTATCCTTCCTTCTCCCTTTCACTCCCTTCTCTCCCTTTCCTCCCTTTCCTTCCTTCTCCCCTTCACTCCCTTCTCTCCATTTCCTTCCTTTCCTCCCTTTCCATCCTTCTCCCCTTCACTCCGTTCTCTCCCTTTCGTCCCTCTCTTTCCTTCTCCCATTCACTCCCTTCTCTCCCTTTCCTTCCTTCTCCCCTTCACTCCCTGCTCTCCATTTCCTCCCTTTCCTCCCTTTCCTTCCTTCTCCCCTCCACTCCCTTCTCTCCCTTTCCTCCCTTTCCTTCCTTCTCCCCTTCACCCCCTTCTCTCCCTTTGCTCCCTTTCTTTCCTTCTCCCCTTCACTCCCTTATCTCCCTCATCTCCCTTTCCTCCCTTCTCTCCCCCATATCCCTTTCCTCCCTTCTCTCCTATTCCTCCTTTCTCTCCCTCATCTCCCTTTCATCCCTTCTTTCCCTCATCTCCCTTCTCTCCTATTCCTCCCTTCTCTCCCTCATCTCCCTTTCCTCTCTTCTCTGCCTTTCCTCCCTGCTGTCCCTTTACTCCCTTTCCTCCCTTCTCTCCTTCATAACCCTTTCCTCCCTTCTCTCCCATTCCTCCCTTCTCTCCTTCATAACCCTTTCCTCCCTTCTCTCCCATTCCTCCCTTCTCTCCCTTCTCTTACTTCTCTCCCTTTCCTTATCTTCTTACTGGGTTGGCCACCCTCTCGTCATCTGGTCCTGCCTGTCTTCTTTGTTTGGCTATCCTCCTCTCCTCTTCCCTTTTCTTGTTCCCCCTGTCCTCCTCCACCTCCTCCTCCAGCTCATCTCGCTCCTGGTCTCCTGTTTATCTTGACCTCTAGCAGCGTTGTTTCCCTCCCATTGTTTCCAACAATGGGCAACACTGTAGCAACAGGAGAGGACAGTGTTCAACACTGTAGCAACAGGAGAGGACAGTGTTCAACACTAGCAACAGGAGAGGACTGTGTTCAACACTCTAGCAACATGAGAGGGCAGTGTTCAAAACTGTAGCAACAGGAGAGGGCAGTGTTCAAAACTGTAGCAACAGGAGAGGACTGTGTTCAACACTCTAGCAACAGGAGAGGGCAGTGTTCAAAACTGCAGCAACAGGAGAGGACTGTGTTCAACACTGTAGCAACAGGAGAGGGCAGTGTTCAATACTGCAGCAACAGGAGTGGACAGTATTGAAGCTTTAGAATAACAGGAGAGGACAGGTTTGAGGCATTGGCACAACAGGAGAGGACAGGTTTGAGGCATTGGCACAACAGGAGAGGACAGGTTTGAGGCATTGGCACAACAGGAGAGGACAGGGTTGAGGCATTGGCACAACAGGAGAGGACAGGTTTGAGGCATTGGCACAAAAGGAGTGGACAGGGTTGATGCATTGGCACAACAGGAGAGGACAGGGTTGAGGCATTGGCACAAAAGGAGAGGACAGGGTTGATGCATTGGCACAACAGGAGAGGACAGGTTTGAGGCATTGGCACAAAGGGAGAGGACAGGGTTGATGCATTGGCACAACAGGAGAGGACAGGGTTGAGGCATTGGCACAACAGGAGAGGACAGGTTTCAGGCATTGGCACAACAGGAGAGGACAGGGTTGAGGCATTTCAAATCAAATCAATGTTTATTTGTCACGTGTGCCAAATACAACAGGTGTAGACCTTACAGTGAAATGCTTACTTACAGGCTCTAACCAATAGTGCAAAAAAGGTATTAGGTGAACAATAGGTAAGTAAAGAAATAAAAACAACAGTAAAAAGACAGTGAAAAACAGTAGCGAGGCTATAACAGTAACGAGGCTATAACAGTAACGAGGCTATATACAGTGGCGAGGCTATATACAGTAGCGAGGCTACATACAGACACCGGTTAGTCAGGCTGATTGAGGTAGTATGTACTTGTAGATATGGTTAAAGTGACTATGCATATATGATGAACAGAGAGTAGCAGTAGAGTAAAGAGGGGCTAGTGGGTGGTGGGACACAATGCAGATAGCCCGGTTAGCCAATGTGTGGGGAGCACTGGTTGGTCGGGCCAATTGAGGTAGTATGTACATGAATGTATAGTTAAAGTGACTGTGCATATATGATAAACAGAGAGTAGCAGCAGCGTAAAAGAGGAGTTGGGAGGGTGGGAGCACACAATGCAAATAGTCCGGGTAGCCATTTGATTACCTGTTCAGGAGTCTTATGGCTTGGGGGTAAAAACTGTTGAGAAGCATTCTTGTCCTAGACTTGGCACTCCGGTACCTCTTGCCATGCGGTAGAAGAGAGAACAGTCTATAACCGGGGTAAGGACAGTGTTGAAGATTTGGAACAACAGGAGAGGACAGTGTTGAAACTGGAACAACAGGAGAGGACAGTGTTGAAGCTTTGGAACAAAAGGAGAGGACAGTGTTGAAGGTTTGGAACAACAGGAGAGGACAATGTTGAAGCTTTGGAACAACAGGAGAGGACAGTGTTGACACTGAAACAAAAGGAGAGGACAGTGTTGAAGCTTTGGAACAACAGGAGAGGACGGTGTTGAAGCTTTGGAACAACAGGAGAGGACAGTTTTGAAGATTTGGAACAACAGGAGAGGACGGTGATGAAGCTTTGGAACAAAAGAAGAGGACAGGGTTGAAGGTTTGGAACAACAGGATAGGACGGTGTTGAAGCTTTGGAACAAAAGGAGAGGACAGTATTGAAGCTTTGGAACAACAGGAGAGGACACTGTTGAAGATTTGGAATAACAGGAGAGGACAGTGTTGACACTGGAACAAAAGGAGAGGACAGTGTTGAAGCTTTGGAACAACAGGAGAGGACGGTGTTGAAGCTTTGGAACAACAGGAGAGGACAGTTTTGAAGATTTGGAACAACAGGAGAGGACGGTGATGAAGCTTTGGAACAAAAGAAGAGGACAGGGTTGAAGGTTTGGAACAACAGGATAGGACGGTGTTGAAGCTTTGGAACAAAAGGAGAGGACAGTATTGAAGCTTTGGAACAACAGGAGATGACAGTGTTGAAGATTTGGAACAACAGGAGAGGACGGTGATGAAGCTTTGGAACAAAAGGAGAGGACAGGGTTGATGCATTGGCACAACAGGAGAGGACAGGGTTGAGGCATTGGCACAACATGAGAGGACAGGTTTGAGGCATTGGCACAAAAGGAGAGGACAGGGTTGATACATTGGCACAACAGGATAGGACAGGGTTGAGGCATTGGCACAACAGGAGAGGACAGGGTTGAGGCATTGGCACAACATGAGAGGACAGGTTTGAGGCATTGACACAAAAGGAGAGGACAGTGTTGAAACTAGAACAACAGGAGAGGACAGTGTTGAAGCTTTGGAACAACAGGAGAGGACAGTATTGAAGCTTTGGAACAACAGGAGAGGACAGTGTTGAAGCTTTCGAACAACAGGAGAGGACAGTATTGAAGCTTTGGAACAACAGGAGAGGACAGTGTTGAATATTTGGAACAACAGGAGAGGACAGTGTTGAAACTGGAACAAAAGGAGAGGACAGTGTTGAAGCTTTGGAACAACAGGAGAGGACAATGTTGAAGATTTGGAACAACAGGAGAGGACACTGTTGAAGCTTTGGAACAACAGGAGAGGACAGTGTTGAAAATTTGGAACAAAAGGAGAGGACAGTGTTGACACTTTGGAACAACAGGAGAGGACAGTGTTGAAATTGGAACAACAGGAGAGGAGAGTGTTGAAGATTTGGAACAACAGGAGAGGACAGTGTTGAAGCTTTGGAACAACAGGAGAGGACAGTATTGAAGCTTTGGAACAACAGGAGAGGACAGTGTTGAAGATTTGGAACAACAGGAGAGGACAGTGTTGAAACTGGAACACAAGGAGAGGACAGTGTTGAAGCTTTGGAACAACAGGAGAGGACAATGTTGAAGATTTGGAACAACAGGAGAGGATAATGTTGAAGATTTGGAACAACAGGAGAGGACAGTGTTGAAGATTTGGAACAAAAGGAGAGGACAGTGTTGACACTTTGGAACAACAGGATAGGACAGTGTTGAAACTGGAACAACAGGAGATGACAGTGTTGAAGGTTTGGAACAACAGGAGAGGACAGTGTTGAAGGTTTGGAACAACAGGAGAGGACAGTGTTGAAGATTTGCTCTCTGTTCATCTAGTAGTCTCTGTTTGTTTCTTACGGAAGGTTCTTGTCCTCAAATAAACAAGTGAAGATTGCATTGCTGTCAGTTGTAAGGGCTTTAGTTGTTTTTTAAATGGACTAGTAGACCAAGTTCTGCAGTTTCCCCCCATGTGGACATCTGTAGTCCTGTGGCTACTTGCCTAGTCTGTACCACGACCACCAGCAATGGAAAACAGGCAGCTTTGTCGTGGAGAGTGTTCTCTTGTGTAAGGTTCTTCAGTCTATATCCACAGACAAATTGATATTCTGCTCTGATCCTATTGATTATGCATGTCTGGTCCGGGCAACTGCCCTCTCGGAGCAACCCTAAACCTGGATGGTTAATGGGCCTATCACCCCCCACCCCTCCACCCCAATACAGTCCAATCCAACCTCCTCGATTTCCCACTCATCATATTGTTTAACATTGTCCGACCAGGGCTAAAAGTCTCAAACTCTCAACTCTTTAAATGGGAACTGTAAATAATATCTTTCTCTCTCTCTGTGACTTCCCTTCTGCACACACCCCCCATCTCCACCCTCATCCAATCTGTTCCTTATTGATAAGTAACTACTACTGGCTCCAAAATGTCTGCCACATTTCACCGGCTCAAACCCTATGGGACGGGGCGGAATAAAACTGACGCAGCGCTAACTGATGCTCCTGTTCTGCCTGCAGTGGAAGGGTATATTTAGCATGTAGCCATTAGCCAACCTCATTGATCTGAACCTGTGAGGGAGAAAGGGCGACCGACGACTCCCCCTCCTTCCCCTCTTTCTGTATGTATCATTGGATAGCCGGCAGCCACACTAAATTCTGCCCGGCGACTGTAATGACTTGAGAATGAAATGGAGGTCAGGTGCAGGGAGCCACAGCACAGAACATCAAGTGGCTGATCAATAGTAGCGATTGGATTTGCCTGCTCGCATTAGGCACCACATCTAATACGCCTGGGCTCGAAGATGCCCCGGCCATATCATTTAATTACGCTCCAATGTGTTACAACCGGCAACGCAAATGAATTGAAATGAAGAAAAGCAACGTTTTCGACCACTCTCTCTCTCTCTGCTCCCCCCGACGCAGGAAGATAATACTGATATACTAAGGTCCAGATAACATGATGTACAATTACAAAAGGTCCGTCACGCAATTGATCACACAAATTGATTCGAATCAATACAAAAGCCCTCAACAGGAATGACACAGCACACACGTGGTAAGAATGCTCTCAAAGAAAACACATCTGTTTTCATTTCGTTACACTTTTTTTCTCGATCCCAGAATAATCCAAGTTGGGATAGACTACAGCAGAGTTATCCTTCCTCATAATTCAAACCAATATTCTCTAGTATTGCCTGAGTGGCTAAAATCATGTGGTGTATTAAAATACAATATGCTGCTTCTTCTCCTCCTGCGCTAGGCTACAAAACACAACCACTTTGAGCCCTACAGCTGGCTAGCACTAATACCATTCACGCTGTAATCAGTTCAGTCTTTGATTATGCTCCCTATCCTGTAGAGACACAGCATCTGGCCCAAAACACAAACATTCAATTCATTTTTCTCATTGTAATGAACGCCAAGTACATTGGATTGGTGCTTAAGTAAGAACCTTAACTAAGAAAACAGTCAAAAGAGCATCCATCTTGTTTCTCACAGTCGAGAGGAGGTAGTCAAGTGTATCCTCTCCTCTGCATTCAGGTAATTAGGATTGTTCTTGCTGCACTAATTCAAACTTCCTTCTCATTATTGATGATCTTTTTGAAGGGGTGGAATAAGTATTGTAGCGAACGGAGGGAGCAGGAAGCCCCCCCCCCCCCCCCCCCCACTTCGACTAACCTCAGCCTCCTCACACGTCCCCGGGCTGTGCGTTCCAATGGCCCCATGGCCGCCATCCCACTTCTGACACCAGTGTAGTGAACGGAGGGAGCGGGAAGCAAGCAGTATTATTTGATTCTCAATGAGGAAAGATAGCACCACCACTAACAACAACAGCAACAACCGCCCACTACAACCTTAACTCGATATGCATGGTTTCCACAATTCAGTCCTTAATATTTTATTGTACTAGAGTAAGAACCCTAGAAGGTACGTTGTCACTCTGGTGTATTCGACAGTAAACAAATCTCTACGTTATGGTCCTGTAGTGATTTACTGATCTGAACTGGGTCCACATTCATAAAGTGCTCTCGGAGTACGAGTGTCGATCCAACATCAGGTTCCTCCTGTGTATACAATCTTGTTAATTAAAATCGTACTCTGGTCTCATGAAGATGATCCACTGCCCTTGTCCCTAAAGATAGTGATAGGTCACTTGGAAGGAGCAGGAAGGTCTTTATTAAACTGATGAGCGAAGCGCCACAGCAAATCCAATTGAGCTACAGTAAGCTACATGGCAGCAGACCAGAATCATTAGTTTTGCACTTTCTTCACTGGCATTATCTAAGCGCCTACCTCAGGGAGCTGTTTGGGCAGGCGGGAAAATAAATCCTTAATATTGTTAAGCATTATGAGGGCTTAATGCTTTAACACGTCTCCTTGCCCTAATAGAATAGCCTCCTCACTCGCCAATGATAAATCCCGGCATATTTTGGAACGGGGACAGAAACTCTCCTCTTCCTCCCTCCTTCCCTGGCAGTAAAACGCTCTAGTGGTGATTAATGAACACTACTCCAGAGACTAACATAACACAGAGTCCAAGAGAGCGAGAAAAGGAACTCCACACAGGTTCGGGGAGACTCTCTCTTCGACAATCGCCCAGTCCGTGGGGGAGAGAGAGCTACAGGACTCTGGATTATGACTCAGGGCTTTAGGCTGTAAGCACTTTTCGAAAATGGCTACCCTTCACTATTGTTATGGCTCTCCATAATGTCCTACTTGAGCAGAAGGGGCTGGTGGTGGGAGCAAGCTTGTATTTGCTTCTCTATGCAATGGGTTGGTTGTTGGTAGTTCATTACTCAATGAGAAAGTGCTGAGCCAACGGTTAAAAGTGAAAAGGGAACATCTGGGCTGCTATTTTCTCCTGGTATAATGTGAGTGCTCTATTACACAGTTAAACTGTGGTGCTCCAGCCCAGGTCTATTACTGCTGCAGTACTGTGTCGGAAGCCTACCTGTGTCTGTCCACCATTCTGCCTATATCTCAACGATGGAAGACTGCAGCTCCATACAGTGATTTGGTGATTACTGCTCCAGTACTTTCAGAGAAGACGTATGGTTAGAAGTGGGGTCAGTTTGTCTGCCAGTTTGTGTGACAGAAAAACACCAGTTAAGTGGATAACACAGGGCACGAGTTAAGTGGACAACACAGGGCACCAGTTAAGTGGACAACACGGGGCTATTTGTGACTTGGAGGATGTCAGGTTCTTACAGAAATCACACAAGGTTTCCTAGAAAGTTTACTTTGGGCAACTAACCTTCACTGATAACCACACCCAGAACAGTTCTTTGAACCATAGTAACTTGAGACTGTGGAGACGATTCAGGGAGTCTTCGTCAAATTGGAGAGTAACGAGGCGTGAAAGGAGAATTTGACAACGCAACAAGTCCATACGGTCAGTGACTTCACTCCTAAACCAGAACGCTTGGCAGAGGAAAGTAGAAACGCACCCATGGGGTTTTACTTCTGACAGCGAATGAATGACAGCCGCTGGACTCTCCCCCGTAACATTAAAGTTAATAACTCAAGTTCAACCGCCCCCGTTGCCATGGAAACGCCCCCAACTCTCTTCACCTTGACACCCCGGCTCTTCTTTTGTACACCTGTCACTCAGTTGCACCTGTCAATCCCTCACCTCCAGGTTATTGAGTTGACCCTGGGTTCAGACAGGCAGAAGCCACCATGTGTAGAGAGACGGATCTGATATTTATCTCTGTTTCTCACACACCTGCACTACTGATATCATGTTAAGATACAGAACAGCATGTTTAGGGAAAGGAAAGGAATAGTGAGACACGTGAATAAACATAGAATTGAAATGTAGGCAATACAGCTGTGTTGTTATGTGTTAATAACATTTAGACTACGTTACCCAGCAGGCTATGCGGGTGGTTGAAGAATGCCTTGCATGGCTAAACATGGCGTTTTCTAGCTGAAGTATATTTTCATTAAAAGTAGTTAAACCTACGCCCCGGTTTGTCATTATATAAGGAACGAACATAACATGGTGTCAGATTGGTCGTCGCTATGATGAGACAGAGAAAAGAAAGGAGTAACTCTGCAAATTTCCACGACGAAAATTGAACATTCTACCACAAGTCAAGTGAAGTGAGTATTCAAAGATGCTAGCTTGCAAGAGTGAGGGCAACGAGCCGCAGCAGTGAGAGTGACAGCAGCGAGAGTGACAGCAGCGAGAGTGACAGCAGTCGAGAGTGACAGCAGCGCGAGTGACAGCAGCGAGAGTGACAGCAGCGAAAGTGACAGCACCGAGAGCGACAGCAAGCAGCGAGAGCGACAGCAGCGAGAGCGACAGCAGCGAGAGCGACAGCAGCGAGAGCGATAGCAAGAGCGACAGCAGCGAGAGCGACAGCGTCGAGAGCGACAGCGGCGAGAGCGACAGCGGCGAGAGCGACAGCGGCGAGAGCGACAGCAGTCGAGAGAGCGACAGCAGTGTTAGCGACAGCAGCGAGAGCGACACTGTGCCTGTTCTCCGTCATGGATAGGCTTAGTCCTCCAACTCCTATGCAGTTAACAGGCAATTTAGCTGACAATTGGAAACGTTTCAAGCAGAGATTCAATATCTACCTAGCAGCCAGTGGTGCAGGGGGAGATGATGACAAATTGAAAACTTCAATTGTTCTGCATGTTATTGGAGAGGATGCATTGGACATTTACAATAGCTTTCAGCAAGACGAGGCAAACTTGACATTGACTGTGCTAATGGCTAAATTTGAGGAGTACTTTGTACCTAGCCAGAAAAGTCACGTTTGAGAGATACAAGTTTTTCTCTCGTGATCAAAAACAGGGAGTCAGTTTTGACCCGTTTTTGGCTGAGCTGAACACACTGAGCAAAACGTGTGAATTTGAAAATCTGAAAGACTCTAGTGAAAGACAGGACAGTCTGTGGCATACTTGATAATGGACTCAAGGAGAGATTGCTGCGTGAGCAAGATTTAACAGTGGATAAAGCAGTGAATATGTGTCGAACAGCTGAAACCACCAGAGCACAAGCTAAAGAGCTGTGCAGGGAAGAGACGTCAGTGTATTCAATAAAAAGAGAGGAGCAATACACACAACGCCTTTCAAAACAAAAACAAGCAAAAGAGAGATATCAAAACACCACGTGGAAAATGTGGATTTATCCACAAGCCAAAAAAATGCCCTGCATACGGCAAATCATGTAACAACTGTGGGAAAAATAATAATTTCTCAAAATGCTGCAAAGCTGAGGCTACAAAGAAAAAGGTTCACACAGTCGAGGAGATTGAAGAATTCTTTGTTGAGTCTGTGGAAATATGCAATGCAGTAAATGCTGAATGGATTGTGCCATTGACTGTGAATGAATCTATAATACCATTCAAGCTTGTTACTGGAGCACAGGTAAACCTGTTATCGCTGGATGACTACAAAACACTGAAGGTGAAGAGCAAAATACACCCGGTGAAAATTAAGGTTACTGGTTATAACGAACCAGTCAAAGGAAACTTCATAGTAACAGGAACTGCATAGGAAAACAGTTCAGAGCACAGCTGCTGATTGTGGAAAAGAGTGTACAGTCTATTATAGGAATCAATGCATGTGAAAAGCTCAATTTGTTGAAAAGAGTGTATGTAGTGACATCACAGACTGAAAATGACCAATAATCACTGCTGGCTGAGTATGAGGATGTGTTTGAGTGTCTTGGATGTTTACCAGGAGAACACAACATATGTACTGATGACAAAATTATTCCAGTTGTGCATGCATGCAGAAAAGTTCCATTTGCGCTGAGGAAAAGTCTCAAAGTGAAACTCGGACGCATGGAAAAGATGGACGTCATCACAAAAATGTATGAAGCTCACTGGTTGTTGTGGTGAAAAAGAACGGCGATCTCAGGATATTTCTCGACCCGAGAGATCTCAACAAAGCAATCAAGAGAGAGCATTTCAAGTTGCCAACCAGAGAAGAGATAATGTCGCAGTTTGCTGAAGCAAAGTGGTTCAGTAAGCTTGATGCCTCATCAAGATTCTGGCAAATGAAGCTAGATGCTGCAAACTCAAGGCTATGCACATTCCACACACCTGAGGGCAGGAACAGATTTCTTCGTCTACTATATGAGATTCTCTCAGCGCCAGAGGTCTACCACAAGACAATCCACATGATCTTCGAGCACATTCCAGGAGTGGAGACTGTGATGGATGACATCATCGTCTGGAGGTGAAGAACACGATGCGAGAAGAACACGATGAGAGAGTGAGACAAGTGCTGGACCTGACACGGAAAGTCAACCTGAAACTAAACAAGGACAAAAGTGAGTTTGGTGTGAAAACACTTACCTTCGTGGGAGACGTACTTTCAGAGGATGGAGTCAAACCAGACCCGAGGAAAACATCAGCCATCAACAACACGGAGCGCCCGAAGAACAAGGACGATGTGAGACGCTTCATGGGCATGATCACCTACCTTGCAAAGTGCATACCTCAACTGTCAGCACAGTCCGCTCCACTCAGATGTCTTCTGGAACAGAAAAATGAATGGGAATGGTCCCATGAACAGGAAAACTGCTTCAAAAACCTAAAGAAGACAATCACAGAAGAACCACTGCACAAGGATTTCTGCAGACACGTCACAGTTTGGCCTGGGAGGAGTTCTTCTGCAACAGCATGACGACACATGGCAACCCGTCGCTTATGCGTCCAGAGCCTTGACAGGCGCAGAGACAAGTTATGCACAAATAGAGTAAGAACTACTGGCGAGCAGCTTACTTGCGAAAGCTTTCACCAATATGTCTACGGGCGAGATTTGGAAGTAGAAACCGACCACAAACCATTGGTGTCAATCATGTCTAAGCCACTGAATGATTGTCCAATGAGAATCCAGAGAATGTTGATCAGACTACAAAAGTATGATGTGAAGATGACCCCGGGAAAGTTCATGTTCGCCGCCGACACTCGTTCTCGAGCAGTCGACGAGAAGGAGAGCTTCGACACACAGAAAATCACTGGGATTCAGGCCTACGTCGATATGATCGTAGCATCACTTCCTGTGTCTTCTGAGAGAATGGAGCAGATCAAAAGAGAGACTGCAGCTGACCAAACAATGACAGTTGAAAGAAACAACACTGATAGGATGGCCTCACAGAAAAACAACAAATACAGGATTACTGGATGTGCAGAGCAGAACTCACCGTTGTGGATGACATAGTGTTCAAAGGCAACAAGATTGTCATTCCCATGACACTACACAAAGAAATGCTACAAAAAATACACAAGGGCCGCTTGGGTGAGGAGAAATGCAAACGACGAGCACGAGAAGTAATGTACTGGCCTAGAATGAACCAGGAAATCAGCCAGACCACTGCTTAATGTGAACTGTGTTTGACCTACAGGCCAAAGCAGCAAACAGATCCGCAGTTCTCAAGTTCTGAATTCCGATTGTTCGCTAACGACTGGGGATTCCAACACAGCACCTCCAGCCCCAACTACCCAAGGTCCAACGGCTTAGCAGAGAGTTCAGTCAAAAGCAAGGGTGTGTGCAGAGAGAAGTTGCACCACAATCCTATGAGATCCAAACAGAGCATGGATCACAACTGAGACGAAACAGAGTGGATCTAAGGATGCAGCCATTCACTCAAGGGACCGATGATCATCAGGAGGATACTGCTGAAGGGTCAAATGCCTTTAGAAATGGACAATTCAGTCAGAACACCCTGACTGACAATGAACGCTGCCCAATTGTTTCAGGAAGCACTTCAGCAGAACGACCAAAAAGGACTGTCAGAGCCCCGAAAAGGCTTATTGAAAATTGCTAAAAAATATATATAAAAAATAAAAAGGGCACCTGGACTGAATGTTTTGTTTGTGAAAGAAATAGAGCCACAATAGAGTTTTGTTGGACAGACTATATTTAGTTGAAAAAATAAAATTGGGGGAGAGAAATGCGTGTTATTGAAAATTGCATTTTATGCAGGTTGAGTAAACAAATGTGATGTGACGTGTAGTTACATAGACAAGTAGTTTTCTTTTAAAGGAAAGAAGATGTGTTATGTGTTAATAACATTTAGACTACGTTACCCAGCAGGCTATGCAGGTGGTTGAAGAATGCCTTACATGGCTAAACATGGAGTTTTCTAGCTGAAGTATATGTTCATTAAAAGTAGTTAAACCTATGCCCCAGTTTGTCATTATATAAGGAACAAACATAACAACAGCCATTTTATTTCAGCTTATACTGAGACATGAGGCCTTGTGACTCGATCTGCTTTTATTAGGGTTGGGGAGTAACTGATTACAAAAATCAATCAAAAATATTGTCATCAGATTATAGATACTTCGAGGATTACTTTAAAATTCAGAAAGTAATTTAGAGGATTTTTTTTCCCTCAATGACATTCAAATCAACATTGAAAAAAAGCACGTTTAAGTTTCTTCCGCCTAAGCGAGTCTGATCACAAGTCAGAGACCACTATGATGACACATAAAATGCGTTTGATGGTTCAGTAATAGGTTTTTGTAGGCTACAGTCCAAGCTATGTCTTCCAATGGTGAGACTACTGTTGGCATCCAAAGATCATCCAACTTGAATAAACGCTTGGAGGTAAGGACGACAGCAGTTGTGTAGTCTACAGTCCATATGGATATCACTTATTATCTACATAGTGCATTGATTCGAATCACACTGCTGCTCTCTCATTTTGTTATTTCCAGTTAATGTAAAACCCAGATGCAGACAATGTCGAAGTAACAACAGTTTATTAATTGAACAGGGGCAGGACAAAGGCAGGTCAAGGGTAGGCAGAGGTCAGTAATCCAGCAAGGCGGGGCAAAGGTACTGGAAACAAAGTGCTGTGAGACATGAGTTAAACTCTGGACACATGAAAGGTAGGATGTATACCAAGGGTACGGGACAACAGAAGACAAACAGCAGAGGGGCTAATGACTTTGGAGATGGGAAATGGGCCAATAAACAGGGGCGAGAGTTTGTGGGATTCCACCCGGAAGGGCAGATCCCGGGTGGACAGCTATACCTTCTGCCCTGAATGATACCGGGGAGCTGGGGTCCGGTGGCGGTCTGCTTGTCGTTAATATCTGGAGGTGGTCTTGAGGACAGGCTGACCGAGGACCCATTGAGGGTGCAGAACACCTTCCAGAACCGGGACGAGAACTGAGGACCCCGGTCAGAGACCAGGTCTACCGGTAGACCATGGATCCGGAAGACGTGATGCACCATGAGCGGGGCCGTCTTTTTGGCAGTAGTTTGGGGAGAAGAATGAAGTGGGTGGCTTTGGAAAACCTATCCATCATTGTCAGGATGGCAGTGTTGCCATCAGATGGAGGAAGACCCGTGACAACGTCCAGGGAGATCTGAGACCAGGGACGGTGAGGGACAGGCAGAGGTTGGAGGAGACCAGCCGGAGCTTTCCGAGGAGTCTTGTTCTCTGCACAAACTGTGTAAGCGCCGATGAATGTAGACACATAAGGGACCATGGTAGGCCACCAAAAGGGTTGTCGCACAAAGCCAGGGTCGGATGGGATGATGGGTGGCAGGCAAGCCTGGAGGAGTGGGCCACGGAGTGGACGGCGTCAGGAACTAACATCCGGTTATCAGGGCTCCCCCGAGATTTGGCTGGGAATGCTGCCTCTCACGGACCTGCTTCCCTATTCCCCAGCTGAGTGCCGTCGCCAGGCACGAAGTGGGAAGGATGGTCTCGGGTTCCGGGGTAGTAGTTGTGAGGCTATAGCGGCATGACAGCTTATCCGGCTTGACTTCCTTGGATCCCGGCCAGTACGAGAGGGAGAAGTTGAACCATGTGAACAGCAGGGCCCATATAGCTTGCCCTGGAATTGAGGCACTTGGCAGTGTGGAGAAACTCCAGGTACTTGTGGTCGGTCCACACGATGAACGGATGGTCTGCCCCCTCCATCCAGTGCCTCCATTCCTCCAATAACATATTCACAATTCCCCACATGGTAGTTCCTCTATGTGGCGTTGAGGTGATGGGAGAAGAAGCTGCAGGGATGTAAGTTGAGGTCCAGTGCAAAACTCTGGGACAGGACAGCCCCCACTCCAACATCTGAAGCATCGGCCTCTACCACAAACTGACGGGATGGGTCAGGATGAATCAAGATGGGAGCTGTGGTGAAGCGAAGTTTGAGGTCCCATTCAGAAGCTGGAGACCATGTGAATGGAACATTGAGCGAGGTGAGTGCTGACAGGGGGTAGAAGTTGGCGAACCCCAGGAAACGTTGCAGCTACACCCTGCTCTCAGCCAATCCAACACTGCTCTCATCTTACCGGGATCCATGTGTACACTCCCTGCAGCAAGTGTAACCCAAAAAAGGGATGGTGGAGTGATGGAACTCGCACTTCTCTGCGTTTACACACAGCTGGTTCTCCAGGAGACCTTGGAGAACCTTTCGGACTTGGAGCACATATTCTTGGGTGGAGTGGGAGAAGACAAGGATGTCATCAAGGTAGACAAAGAAGTGTTGTGGGTGACACGGCCTATAGAGCGCCCGTCCAGCGCGCTAACATCTATGGGAATGGAGAGGGGCTGAGTGGGGATGCCTCGCTTGGAACCCAGGGTAGAGTCCAAAAAGCTCTCATCAGCCCGAGAGTCAATGAGTGGTTTCCCCACTGCAGAATGGCATGAAACGGAGTGTGAGTAAGGGAAGCAGAAAAGTTCTCTATATGGCCTACCAGAGTAATTGCTCCTACTGGTGAGCCTGGTCTTTTAACGGACAAGAGGACAAAAAAGGACCACGAGTCCTGCAATACAGGCAAATCTTGGTGTTGAGCCTGTATAGTCGTTCTGCTGGAGACAATCCAGCTCTGCCAAGTTGCATAGGCTCGGGAAACGGTGACTTGTCTGTCTTCGGCGACTCTCGGGGAAACTCGGTTAGTCTCGGGTTCTCTCGACAACGGGGCCTTCGTGGACTTCCGGGATGCCTCGGAGGCGAGTTGGGAACCTTGGGGGAAATTGAATCTCCTCTCCCTCCATCGTTCCCGTAGTCGCCAATCAATCCTGATGGTCAAGGCGATGAGGGAATCGAGAACCATCGGTAATTCCTGGGCTGCAAGCTCATTCTTGACCTCCTCCGAGACTCTGTGCCGGAACATGTCAAACAGCGCTTCCTGGTTCCATGTGCCAGCTGCTGGTTTCTCAGCTGCCAACATGCCGAAATCCACTGCATAGTCTGCCACACTGCAGGAGTCCTGCCGAAGCTGGAGTAGCTTCCAGGCAGCCTCTCTCCCAGAGAATGGGACATCAAACACCTTCTTGACCTCTCCCACGAACTCCTCCAGACTTACGCATGTGACTGGCTGTTGCTCCCATACAGCTGTAGCCCAGGCGAGTGCCCTCCCGGACATCAGCGTGATAAGGTACGCTATCTTAGGCGGTCCGAGGGGAAGGTGGAGGGCTAAAGCTCTAAGATGAAGGCACACTGAGCTAGAAACGCCCGACAGGTAACCGGCTCTCCATTTTAGCATTCCAGGGGAGATAAACAGGGCTCCCGGGAGGTGGAGTGACCGGTGTGGCGGTGCTGCTAACAGCCGAGTTACTGAGGCGCTGTGAGATCAACGTCGTAGTAGGCTGCCTCCCAGCCAACCCATGGAATTGATCCAGCAAGATGTACAAATGCCCGGTCATGGCGTTTGACCAAGGTGTGGACCCCCTCCATAAGGCCATGAAGCAATTCCCTGTGCCTACCAATGGTGGCTCCTTGGGAGGAGATGGCGTTGCACAGTTGGTCCGAGTCTCCTGGGTCAGTCATGGCCAGTTCATGCTATCATGTTTCAGGTAAGACCCAGATGCAGACAACATCGAAGTAACTACAGTTTTTTAATCGAACAGAGGCAGGCAAATGGGAGGTCAAGGGCAGGCAGAAGTCAGTAATCCAGATAGGTGGGGCAAAGGTACAGGACAGCAGGCAGGCTCAGGGTCAGGGCAGGCAAAAGTCAGTAATCCAGAAAGGTGGCGCAGGCTCAGGGCAGGCAGAATGGTCAACACCGGGAAAACTAGGAAACAGGAACAATCGAAAGACAGGAGCAGAGGGAAAACCGCTGGTAGGCTTGACGAAACAAAGCAAACTGGCAACAGACAAACAGAGAACACAGGTGTAAATACACAGGGGATAATGTGGAAGATGGGCGACACCTGGAGGGGGTGGAGACAATCACAAAGACAGGTGAAACAGATCAGGGTGTGACACCAATAATGGTTGAATTGAAGAAGTTTAAGCATCAATCATTGTTTTTGCGACCAGCAGAGAGCAAATGAAAAATGCGCTCTTGCAACAGCTGCATAGTGTGGATCCCAGCCTGTGGAATAAGAGTTGCATTGTGTTCAAAAACGAGTTTAATTTAAACTTAAATTGCTCAATCTAATTTGTGCCACGAAAATCCATAGGCCTAATGGAGAAATTCTCAAACTCACATGCTTTTGATAGACAAAGAGTTGCAAATCATCGAGATATCAGTGTCACCAACAAAAACATAAACAACAGGCCTATAGCAAATGCAGCATACGGCATTAATAATTCACATACAAATATAACTTTTCGGTTGTGCTCAAAGTATGCCATTCCATGAGAGCAGGATTTATTTTTCAACTTGAAGCAATGAGTCCAATCAGTCCTCCATGACAGCAAAATCATTAACATCAGAGTAGGATAATAAGTCCTTCGTTTCTGTGTTATGCTCCGGTAAAACCATTTGCCTAATCCATATTTCCAACTCCTATTCTTGAAGATCAAGGGGTATTAAATTAATTGGAATGACTGGAAATCTGACAGACTTTGGATTTTAATGTAAAGATATTACCTAGCTAATATATTATTATCTGTAGTAGAAAGCAATGGGTTAGAAAAATCCTACATAACCAACCCATAAAGTAACATGCAACATCCATTTATGGCCAACTATGTAAACTCTAACATGAATTTATCCTACAATTGATGTTGTTCAATTGGTAATATTCATTTTTGTCTTCTTTTCTAATGCCTCTTAAGGGGAAAGTAATCTAAAAGTAACAGAAAGTAATCAGATTACGTTACTGGGTTTGAGTAATCCAAAAGTTACGTTGCTGATTACAATTTTGGACATGTAACTAGTAACTGTAACGGATTACATTTGGAAAGTTACCAAGCCAACCCTGGCTTCTATGCATGTGTGAATGTTGTAACAACACTCTGTTTCTTTCTTCTAAAGCCCTGCAAGTGAACATGAGTGACTGACTGAGGAAAGGCATCATTAGTATTCTGGGCACATTCGCTGAACAACAGCCATCTCCAAAACCCTGGCACATAATGAGATGTGAAATATAATAAGCAGAGATGGTACAAGGCAATTTCAAAATCCACTGTCTGTCAGACTTTCTCTCTCTCTCTGTATTTCTACCCCCCCCCCCATACAAAGAATTGTTTACATCAGATGGGTGTCCCTCGGCTCCCCAAGGATCAATCAGAACACTGAAGTCTATGATTAGTTCTCTTCTCACTCCCACACAACTGACAATATCAACATAAAGGAAAGGCAATTTGTTATTTTACAAATATATTGTATTTCTTTACCACCTTAGATTAGCAAGAATGATATCACATTTTCCGTGACAGACAGCCATCTTAAAACTGAAAGAATTCTCACTTGCTGAAGTTTTTCTTGAGGAAAAAAGAGAGAGGAAAGTGGGGAAAGAAAGAAAGACAAAATGGTGGCATAATAAATCTCAACTTTGTTGAAGAGTATGATTAGAGGATGACATTTACATATTTCTAGTTGGAGGGTCCCATGCTGATTCAACCTGTAGGGGCCAGCCGTGATTAGGAAGAAGAAGAGTCCACCCACACTGCTCCACTCCAAGACAGACAGAGTGAGACCCTCGGGTAATTGACTTGACTGTGCTTGAGTGAGAGTGTGTGCGCTAGAGAGCTTGTGTGCGAGTTAAAGCGATTGAGAGAGTATGTAGCCCTTGTGATCGAACCCAAAGACCTCTACAGTGTGAGATTTTGTAGTAGAGCGGCACACCACATTTTCCATTTTGATTTTAGCGGACACTCTTATCCAGAGCGACTTACAGTAGTGAGCTCGTACACGTTCTCTTACTGGTTCCCCGTGGGAGTCGAAACCTGGCGTTGCAAGAGCAATGTGCTACCAACTGAGCCACACAGGACCCACGTGAACTCAGGTCCGCTTACCTTCAGGCACCTGCAAGTACCGATATTTGGGGTCCATGTCTGAATTCCTCCAATACTACTACCTGTGTCATTGCCTGTTATCACTCCTAAATCCAGTTACCCACACCCACACAGTTGCCCTCTAGTGAACACAGCCAATTGGATGATTGGCCTACAGGAAACTCCAAAGATTGGTCTACAGTTTCATTAGGGATGGCCTGTTGTGTCAGTTCCTCGCCCCAAGGGGCCCTCCTGACGCCAGCTCCCAGCTGCCGGTATTATTTCTTATAAAAATGATGTGTTCTCAAATAACACGCAGGAGTTACAGGAGGACGGCACGGGGACAGACGGGGTGGCCGAATCGCGTTACCGCACTGCTATCGACCGCCGCAGGCCAGCCTGGCCGGGCTCGTCTTCCAGACACAACATTAATGAAGAGTTAGCGGAACCATTCCTTCGAGATTATAATCTGTGTGCTGGCGATTGGTGTCTCCAGTGTATTGGTGAAGATATCCTGTATCTGCAAGTCATCACAATCCAGGAAAATAGAGTTCCATCATAACGTCTTCTCTCCACTGCGTGTTCGGAGCTCGTTCACATTTCGTAGACTAAGCACAGACGCGGGATCCTTCAAAATGTATTATCAACCCTCTGGAAGGAAAAAACATCATATGGAAGATGGAAGCTAATGTGATGATGCCATATGGGGCTACATATTGCACGGACACATTTTTGTCGCTTCGTGTTTTGACGCTGACAGAAGCTTTGCCTTTCTCAATCATATTCTTCTATGCTCCGATCGCCCTAAACGCACTTGCAATTGAAACCGGAAAAGCCAAAAGGAAAAGGCAATTGATTGAATTTCCAGTGTTTGTTTAGTTTTATCCACTCCTACTCTACCCTGGGCCTTGGGGTTGCTGGTTTCAGTTATGCTATGATATTGAATCCAGCCATATCCCCACTAGGATCTGTAGATATTGTCCAGCTAAATCAGAGGCTTAAGTAAAATACCGAGCTCTAATCATAGGTTTCTCTACTGTAAACATCGATCTCACTTGTCTAACACTTGTCTAAAAGCAAGAGCTTTTACTTTTGGTGTTGTTTTTGATGTTACAAAAGAGCGTTTCAAAGGTAAGTGAATTGCATTGATCCGTCAGGGCCTGAGAGAGCGGTAAAGAGACAGAGAGCCGTAGCCTTACTCTTTTTATATCATATTTCGTTTTTTTACTGGAAGTGGGAGTGGAGTGGACTGAAGTGTACAGTAACACGGCGAGGGGTGGGAGAGATGAGAGGAGAGGAGAAGAAAGGAGAGTGCCCTTAAGCACACAGCAGCGCTTGTTCTTTCTGTTTTTATTTAATCGTAGGCCCGAGGCTTGGGCCAGAAAAGTTCAACATTTATCTACCTCTCCTCTTTCTCTGTACAGAGTAAACCTACTGGGCACAGACATCAGTTCAATGTCTAGTTTTGATTTACATTTGGTTGAGATGTCAACTAATGTGAATTCAACGTGAAATGAACATCAAATGTCACCATGTCATTGGATTTAGGTTAAAAGTTGAATGAAAAAAAGGAAATGCCATGACGTTGACGATTGTTCAGAAATCCAATCAGTTTTCCACATTGATTCCACGTCATCACATTTTTGGGTTGAAATGACATGGAAACAACATTGATTCAACCAGTTCTTGCCCAGTGGGAATGTACTGACAGTATGGAGGATAACCCGTGGTATTGTTTTTTGTTGGAGTGAAGCCAAGATACAGACAATCAAGCAATTGCATGTAGTCCTCCCTCTACAGCCCGAGGACAGCTATATCCCCTCTCACACTGACTAAACCTCAGAGCACTGTGGACCACTTTCTGTCTCTCGCCGTTGATCTTTCAGTCTCACCTTTCTCTCTCTCTCTCTCTCTCTCTCTCTCTCTCACTCTCTCTTTCTCTCGGAGCCTCCAGCTCCCTCTTATCCCTCACCTCAACGCCCCCCCCCCTCCTCGTTCCCTCCATCTCTGACCTCCACCCGGTCTCTTTCATCTATCTCTCTCTTTCCTTCTCTTTCATTCCGCTCTCTTTCCTTCTTTTGCATTCCACCGGCTATCTGTCTTTCTCTGTCTCCCTTTGTAGCGTGTCTGGTTGGCTTTCCTTACTACCCTCTCTCCCTCTCTTTTCTGAACTGCAGTTTGCCTTCCTCTGTACGGTACACTGGTAATAACAGTAATCAACATGATGGTAATGAACAGGAGATAGCTCTCCAGTCTCTCTCTCTCTCTCTTTCTCTCTCTCTCTCTCTCTCTCGCTGTCTCTCTCTCTCTCTTTCTCTCTCTCTCTCTCTCTTTCTCTCTCTCTCTCTCTCTCTCTCTCTCTCTCTCTCTCTCTCTCTCTCTCTGTAAAAGGGTGTGTAGACGTCACACGCGTTGGAGCCAGAAAAGGTACAGCAGACAATATGAATTATCCATAACAAATCAGAGGTTGGCAGCATGCAGGTAGGGAATGGGGTTGGGTTTATGCGTAACAGTGTTGAGCATAAATCGTCCTTGATTACACACAAGAAGAGCTACAGTATTTCTCATTGACTCATGAAACATGGAAACAGCCTCTTAAGAAACAGCAGCAAATTGGATGTTTCCCCATCAGCAGAGAAAATTAAAACGCAGCCTCTTTCTCTCTCTCTCTCTCTCTCTCTCTCTCTCTCTCTGTCTCACCCCATCGCAAGGCCACTCCATGCCGCCATGCCATACTGAGCTGTTTCTTTATTTTTCAATCAGCTTCTTATCTATGATCTGCTCACTCTCTCCACATTCCCTCTCGAAATAGCACCCTATTCCCTATGTTATGCACTAATTTTAAGCAGGGACCATAGGGCACTGTTCCCTTAATTTCCCCTGGTCTCTATCTTATTTTCAGATATAATTGGTTTCATAGCAAAGGTAGCAAACTTGGTAGCAAACTTGAAAATGACAAACTCTTCTCTCCTTGTCTTCCTCTTCGAACCTTCAACACACAACAACTGTTTCCTTCAGCTCCTATTCTTTACATGCAGTGGAGGGTTACCTACCTTTTGCTGTGCTCGGCAGTTTACCTACCTTTTGCTGTGCTCGGCAGTTTACTTACCTTTTGTTGTGCCCTGCAGTTTACTTACCTTTTGCTGTGCTCGGCAGTTTACTTACCTTTTGTTGTGCTCGGCAGCTAACCTACCTTTTGTTGTGCTTGGCAGTTTACCTACTTTTTGTTGTGCTTGGCAGTTTACCTACCTTTTGCTGTGCTCGGCAGTTTACATACTTTTTGTTGTGCTCGGCAGTTTAATTACCTTTTGTCGTGCTCGGCAGCTAACCTACCTTTTGTCGTGCTCGGCAGCTAACCTACCTTTTGTGGTGCTCGGCAGCTAACCTACCTTTTGTCGTGCTCGGCAGCTAACCTACCTTTTGTCGTGCTCGGCAGCTAACCTACCTTTTGTTGTGCTCGGCAGTTAACCTACCTTTTGTCGTGCTTGGCAGTTTACCTACCTTTTGAGGGAAAATGTGTTGAAAGTCTAGGGAGCATTTATTTTTTCACCGCGACCAACGATCAGAGTTTGCCGACCACAGGTGTCCACGGCAAAACCCTCCCCTAACCCGGATGATGCTGATGCCAAGCACACCTCGACGCTGATGCCAAGCACACTGCAATGCAGTGCCTTAGACCACTGCGCCACTCGGGATGCCTTTGATGATTAGTTAGTATGATTAGTATGATTAGTTTTGATCAACACTTATCTCTGCTGACATGCGTGTAGTGAGAGATCTCATGTTGCAATAATGGATTGAGAGACTCATCTGAGAGCAGTGTGACTTCTGTGACTTCTTTTAAACTATTCGGAAAATGGGTCCGACAGATTACATATTTTCTAGTGTTTTTCTAATGTTTTTCACAAATGTTCTTCCTCAGTTTTTTTTGTGCATTACTTCATACACCCGGGTAAAACTATTTGAATATGAATCGCTGGGTACTCACTGTTCACCTGACCTTCCGGAATTCCCAGAGACGGCGGAACAATGGTCTAGCTTCTTCAGTGAGGCGCCAGGTTGCCTGGGAGTTCTACCGGAGAGTAGGAAACAAAGACGCCGACGGAGAGGCAAACGTCGTCATAGTTACATTGAGACACCGGGCCACCCGTCCTCCATGACTGAGCGACCCGTCCTCCATGACCAAGCATACTACTCGCCAATGTTCAATCATTGGTGAATAAACTTGACTAACTTAGAGCGAAGACCTCCTTCCAGAGGGACATCAGATCATGCAACATACTCAGTTTTTCTGAGACCTGGCTTTCCTCCGACATCCAGATGGATTATATACAACCAGCGGGTTTTAGAGTTCATCGAGTGGATAGGGAGAGGGCTCTCTCTGGCAAGAACAAAGGTGGAGGGCTCTGCTTTATGACAAATAACAAGTGTTGCGACAAGGGAAACGTAAAGAAACTTGCGAGCTTATGCACTCCCAATTTAGAATAGTTGGTCATCAAATGTCACCCTTTTAACCTTCTGAGAGAGTTCGCAGGGATTATCACCATGGCTGTGTACATCCCGCACCAATCTGGCACAAAAAAAAGTCTCTCAAAGATCTTCATTGGACACTGAACAAAATGGAAACCGAATTCCTGGAGGCAGCGTTCATTGTGGCGGGGACTTTAACAAAAGTAATTTGAGAACCGTGCTCAACACATTGACTTTCCAAGTCGCAGAGATTCTATGCTGAACCACTGCTACACACCTTTTCCACACGGGTATAAGGCCATCTCCCATCCTCCTTTCGGCAAACCTGACCATGTTTGCTTCCCGCCTACAAACAAGGACTCAAGATGGAAGTTCCGGTGGTCAGGTCTGTACAAAACTGGTCTGACCAATCAAAATCCATGCTTCATGACTGTATTGATCACGTGGACTGGAATATGTTCCGGGTCGCCTCTGGGGTAACATCAATGAATACACTGACTCAGTCACCAGATTCATAAAAAAATGCATTGATGATGTGATACCGATGGTGTCTTTCAAAAATGATACGATTTGAAAACCGTGGATTGATGGAAGCCTTGTCGGGAAGCTGAAGGAGAGAGATGCTGCTTATAAACATGGCAAGGTGACCAGGATACTTGTATGGTTAAACAGTACAAATTCGTCCTATGCAGAATGACAAGAATGGTGAGACAAGAGTATAGGGACAAAGCGGAGAAGCAATTCAGCGGGTTTGGAATGAGGCATATGTGGCATGGGCTTCTAATGATCACAGATTACAAAAATAAATCCAGTCACTCACACCAACATTGCCCTACAGGACGTGTCAAATACTTTTTTTCCTCACGCTTTGAGCAAAACCACTCTGAGTTGCCGAGGAGAGCCCCTGAGGACAACGACAGCTATGTGTTTACGGTCCCCACAGAGGACATATGTAAGTCATTTAAACGGGTTAACCCTCGCAAGGCTACCGGGCCAGACGGCATCCCTAGCCGCGTGCTCAGAGCATGTGCCGACCAGCTAACAATTGTGTTTTCCTCCTCTACACTGATCCTCAACACAGGTGCCCCACAATGACAATCCACTCTTGTACTTCCTTTATACCCATGCCTACGTGGCCTCACACAGCTCCAACTCCATCATCAAGTTTGCTGATGACACGACAGCAATTGGCCTGATTTCCAACCCACGACGAGACGACCTGCAGGGAGGAGGTAGGCGTGGTGCCAGGTAAACAACCTCTTCCTCCATGTCAGCAAAACGAAGGAGCTGATTGTGGACGTCAGGAGAAACCAAACTGGGCACGCCCCCATCCTCATCAGCTGAGCTGCAGTAGAGATGTTAAAAAGTTCCTCTGCATACACATCTCAGAGGAGCTGAAATGATAAAACCACACGGACACCGTGGTGAAGAAGACACAGGAAGGCCAAGAAGATCCTCAGGGACCTCAGCCACCTGAGCCACGGCCTGTTCTCCCCCACTTCAATCACTCAGACGTGGGCAGTACAGGAGGATCAAGGGTAAAAAGTGTCAGACTGGCCAATAGCTTCTACCCCCAGACCGTCAGGTTGCTGAATAGCCACCACTATTCAGCCACATGCTCCCCCTGTCCCTCTCCAAATCAAATTAAATTAATTTTATTTGTCACATACACATGGTTAGCAGATGTTACTGCAAGTGTAGCGAAATGCTTGTGCTTCTAGTTCCGACCACGCAGTAATATCTAACAAGTAATCAAACCATTTCACAACAACTACCTTATACACACAAGTGTAAAGGAATGAATAAGAATATGTACATAAAAATATATGGATGAGTGATGGCCAAACGGCATAGGCAAGATGCAGTAGATGGTATAGAGTACAGTATATACATATGAGATGAGAAATGTAGGGTATGTAAACATTATATAAAGTTGCATTGTTTAAAGTGGCTAGTGATACATTTATTACATCCAATTTTGAATTATTAAAACCTCTTCAGTCTACCCCCTACTTTTTCGAACATTCTGTTAAAAATCGCGCAACATTTCAGCGTCCTGCTACTCATGCCAGGAATATAGTATATGCATATGATTAGTATGTGTGGATAGAAAACACTCTGAAGTTTCTAAAACTGGTTAAATCACGGCTGTGACTATAACAGAGCGTGTGTTTCATCGAAAAGCGCAAGAAAAACTGGTCACTGAAAACTGAAAAAAATATCCATGCGCCACTTGCATGTATTGTTTAAGGAACACCAAATTAAATGGGGCCAAGATTGCAATTCATGCAGCTTCCACACGATGTCGCCATTGTCGTCAATTTCCTGGGAGTTATTTCTTGGTCAAACAAAGAAGAGAGATTCCATTCCATCCGGCCTCCGACAGGATGTCTTGGAAGAGAGATTTCCCGAACATGATTTGAAGACGTGGAGCTATTGAATACACATCGCCCCGTGTTCAATTTGATAGATTATTAACGTTTACTAATACCTAAAGTTGGATTACAAAAGTATTTCGAAGTGTTTTGTGAAAGTTTATCGTCAACTTTTTTCATTTAAAAAAATGACGCTGCGTTTTGAAACAGTGTTTTTTTCTAAATCACACACTTTCCATAGATGGATATTTTGGGTATATATGGACCGATTTAATCGAAAAAAAAGACCCAATAGTGATGTTTATGGGGCATATAGGAGTGCCAACAAAGAAGCTCGTCAAAGGTAATGAATGTTTTATATTTTATTTCTGCTATTTGTCTAGCGCCGGCTACGCTAATTCTTTTGTTTACGTCGCCTTCAGGTATTTCGGGGTGTTGCATGCTATCAGATAATAGCTTCTCATGCTTTCGTTGAAAAGCATTTTAAAAATCTGACTTGTTGGCTAGATTCACAACGAGTGTAGCTTTAATTCAATACCCTGCATGTGTGTTTTAATGAACGTTTGAGTTTTAACGAGTACATTTAGCATTTAGCGTAGCGCATTTGCATTTCCAGGTGTCTAGTTGAGACATCTGCATCTCAGGTAGGAGCAAGAAGTGGCTGGAGTTGAGTCAGTATGTTGGCAGCAGCCACTCAATGTTAGTGATTGCTGTTTAACAGTTTGATGGTCTTGAGATAGAAGCTGTTTTTCAGTCTCTCGGTCCCAGCTTTGATGCACCTGGACTGACCTCGCCTTCTGGATGATAGCGGGGTGAACAGGCAGTGGTTGTGTGGTTGTTGTCCTTGATAATCTTGTTGGCCTTCCTGTGACATCGGGGGGTGTAGGTGTCCTGGAGGGCAGGTAGTTTGCCCCCGGTGATACATTGTGCAGACCGCACTACCCTCTGGAGAGCCTTACGGTTGTGAGCGGAGCCTCCTGAGGTTGAAGAGGCGCTGCTGTGCCTTCTTCACCACGCTGTCTGCATGAGTGGACCATTTCAGTTTGTCCGTGATGTGTACGCCAAGGAACTTAAAACTTTCCACCTTCTCCACTACTGTCCCGTCGATGTGGATAGTGCGCTTCTCCCTCTGCTGTTTCCCGAAGTCCACGATCATCTTCTTTGTTTTGTTGACATTGAGTGTGAGGTTATTTTCCTGACACCACACTCCGAGGGCCCTCACATCCTCCCTGTAGGCCATCTCGTCATTGGTGGTAATCAAGCCTACCACTGTAGTGTCGTCCGCAAACTTGATGATTGAGTTGGAGACGTGCATGGCCAAGCAGTCATGGTGAACAGGGAGTATAGGAGAGGGCTGAGAATCCACCCTTGTAGGGCCCCAGTGTTGAGGATCAGCAGGGTGGAGATGTTGTTTCCTACCCTCACCACCTGGGGGCAGCCCGTCAGGAAGTCCAGGACCCAGTTGCAATGGGCGGGGTCGAGACCCATTGTTTTAAGCTTATTGCCGAGTTTGGAGGGTACTACGGTGTTGAATGCTGAGCTGAAGTCGATGAACAGCATTCTTACATAGGTATTCCTCTTGTCCAGATGAGTTAGCGCTGTGTGCAGTGTGATTGCGATTGCGTCATCTGTGGACCTATTGGGGCGGATTAAGAAATTGGAGTGGGTCTAGGGTGTCAGGTAGGGTGGAGGTGATATGGTCCTTGACTAGTCTCTCAAAGCACTTCATGACGGCGGAAGTCGTCAGTTACCTTTGCTTTCTTGGGACAGGAACAATGGTGGCCCTCTTGAAGCATGTGGGAACAGCAGACTGGGATAAGGATTGATTGAATATGTCCGTAAACACACCAGCCAGCTGGTCTGCGCATACTCTGAGGACGCGGCTGGGGATGCCGTCTGCCTTGCATCCTTGCGAGGGTTAATACTTTTAAATGTTTTACTCTTGTTGGCTGCGGTGAAGGAGAGCCCACAGGTTTTGGAAGCGGGCCGTGTCGGTGGCACTGTATTGTCCTCAAAGCGAGCAAAGAAATTGTTTCGTTTGTCTGGGAGCAAGACATCGTGGTCCGCGACGGGGATGGTTTTCTTTTTGTAGTCAGTAATTGACTGTAGACCCTGCAACATACCTCTCGTTTCTGAGCCGTTGAATTGCGACTCTACTTTGTCTCTATACTGACGCTTAGCATGTTTGATTGCCTTGCGGAGGCAATGCACTTGCATAGTTTCCTAGGAACGCGAAGCGAGGCGGCCATCTCTGTCGGCGCCAGAACAGTACAGCGGGGAAACAGCCCCCCCCCACGCTGCTCCCCCGCTGCTCCCCCTTTCGATATCCCCCCCTCAAAAGACGTCTATTCTGCTCCCTCAATTGATATTTTATTTTTCTCCCCCCACTCCTCAACAGACAATTACCCTGCCAAACACCCCAATGGACATTTATATTTATCATTGTCGCAGTTGTAAATATGTATATATGATTATTATTTTAAAAAATATATTATTTCATTCACACCTGCACTGTTGGAGCTCGCATATTTTGTGTGAAGTGATGCATTTTGGTGTGTGTGTCTGTGATGCATCTCTCTCTCTCTCTCTCTCTCTCTGTCTCTCTCTCTCTCTCTCTCTCTCTCTCTCTCTCTGTAAAAGGGTGTGTAGACGTCACACGCGTTGGAGCCAGAAAAGGTACAGCAGACAATATGAATTATCCATAACAAATCAGAGGTTGGCAGCATGCAGGTAGGGAATGGGGTTGGGTTTATGCGTCGCAGTGTTGAGCATAAATCGTCCTTGATTAAACAGAAGAGCTACATTGTTTCTCATTGACTCATGAAACATTATCCATATTTCTTTATATTCTAAAGAGTCACTAAGTCAATGGACTACATCTTCTGTAGGAAAGAGGGTCTAGCTATTTCTTCCTTCTCCTTTCAATACCCATACATTTGCACTGTCTCTTTTGCCCATGGCATTCTCTTAGGCTGCTCAGTACCGGGCCTATTCAGTGGCTCTGTCATTACAAACAGCAGTAGAGAGATATTGCTGAGCTGAAATGGGATTCATTATTATAATATGAAGTGTATTATCATTATCCTGATTAAAAATGGAGTTTAATAATGTAATATAATGGGGTGTAATGGTGGCCTCTTTACAGTCCATCTCCACATGCTCTTTCACGTACTGGTGTGTAATCAGACCTACGTCAGGCTAACCTCAGGGAGCTGAGGAGATCTGCTCTCTAATGATCCCTCTACTCTGTGGTCTGTCTCTCGTGCTCTTGCTCTCTCTCTGTCTCTTCCCCATCTCTCGTTCTCCCTCTTCCTCTCTGATTCTCTCTGTCTCTCCTCTCCCTCTCACCTCTCTCGCTCTCTCTCTCTCTCTTGCTATATGTTCTCTCTTCCTCTCTTTCTATCTTTATCTATCTCTTTCTGTCTCGCCCTCATTCTAATTTTCAGCCTCTCTCTCTCTCTCTCTCTCTCTCTCTTAGGTGAGCAGAGAAGGATTAATCTCCTAGCCAATGATGGTCTTGATGAGCGCAACAGTATATGGTCACTGTGGGGTATTGGAGACTACCCCCCCTCACACACACTCACCAACCGTCGATTAAGAACAACTTTGTTTTTCTTCAGGTGAAATTCTTTGAACAGCTGTCATTTCCTAAGAATTGTCATTCTAGGAAACCAGAGCATGCTGTGCCTTTTCTCATTAGTGATTCTGAGTGTATGTGTGTGTTTACCTGTCTGTCTGTCTGTGTGTTTGTGTGTACTGAATGTGTGTTAGAGACACACTTCCTAACACCTGGTATTCTCCTGCATTAGGTTCGCTCCTGCCTCTCATTACCTGGGCTTGGGCTGTGCAAACGGCCTCTTAAAGGAGAAATCCACCAATACTGTGTTAAATAACACTAACAATAGTTTTTGTGAACAAATGTTTCATTTTGTTGTTATAATAAGGTTGGTAGCAACACGTAAAAATCGTTGTAGAAATCTGTTACAGCTCAAGTCGGCTACAAAACCATATGGAATGCTCTCTATGAGCTAGCTAGTTTGCTAGCATGGTAGTTAGTTAGCAAACGTAGCTACACACAACAATATCGAAGTCAATATCAGCAGGTGAAGCAGCTAGCTAACTGTAGAATTGGCTAACAAACTGCACTATGAATTTACGAGTCTACACTCCCACCATGTTAAACCTGCAGCTCGATGTGCCTAGCAGAGTGGAATCTGACAGAAGTTCGTAACAGAAGTTTTAAAAAATGTAAAAGGAGAAATGTGCACCCTCTTTCAAATTACACATTTCTCAAGGTAACAATATCGCTAAAATGGCTCATTCAAAAGAACACAAAACGAGTAAGAAATATGAGTTTTACTACAGGGACATAGACTTTGAATTTGTGTATGCACGCGATGAAGAGGACGCGCACATGCTAATATTGCTTTCCTATTGAACATACGTCTTTCCGTATTAAATATAATAGTTTAATTACATTTTAGGGTATCTAAGGATTAGATAGAAACATATTTTGACTTGTTGAAACAAAGTTTAGGGGTACATTTTCGGATTCCTATCTTGGCATGTTGAAAGAGTGGTTTACTCAAATCGATGGCGCCAACTAAAGGTACTTTTTGGGATATAAAGAATGATTTTATCTAGCAAAACAACACTATGTGTTATAGCTGGGACACTTTGGATGACAAATCAGAGGAAGATTTTCAAAAAGTAAGTGAATATTTAATCGCTATTTGTGAATTTATGAAACCTGTGCCGGCGGAAAAATATTTTGATGTGGGGCGCCGTCCTCAAACAATCGCATGACATATTTTCGCTGTAAAGCCTACTGTAAATCGAACAGTACAGTTAGATTAATAAGAATTTAAGTTTTTAACTGATATAAGAGACTTGTATTTACCTGAATGTTTAATATCCATAATATGTATGATTATTTATTTGAATTGCGCGGGCGCCTCACCGGAAGTTGTCCCACTAGCGGGACGCCTAGCCTTAAGAAGTTTTAACAAAATACAGCCTCTTCCTTCACTGGTTTCTCTCTCTCTCGCGGGCGCCTCACCGGAAATTGTCCCGCTAGCGGGACGCCTAGTCTTAAGAAGTTTTAACAAAATACAGCCTCTTCCTTCACTGGTTTCTCTCTCTCTTGCTCTCGCTATCTCCCTCCCATGCGCTACCACAATGCAAGGCCACTCCATGCCGCCACGCCATACTCAGGTGTTTCCTTATTCTGCTCACTCTCTCCACATTGCCTGTCTCCCAAATTGCCTGTAAGTTCACTTACTTTGACCAGGGACCATAGGGCTAAATGGTCACACAAACACAGAAATTTAATGCAGTGAATTCATGCTGAGGGGGTACAAAGTATGTGAGGACCGTTGGGGGTGTCTGCCACCCGTCCGTAAGTTGGAGAATTTCACATTTTTCAAACACCAAATAAAGCTTTTTCCTGCAATCTAGAGACATAATCATGTGCTTAATTCTATGTCATACTGAAATGTAGCACCAACCTGGGTGATGCTTCAGCGACTGTAAAAGCACCAGTAAGACCACCACACCTCAGCAGTGGTCCAGAAAAGCCCCGACAAAGTGAGCCTCTGCATCCCCTCACACCGGGGAACTGGGGCAGGGGTCTAAAAAGCAGATGCTGTTGACCTGATGTTGCTGCATCATTTAAATCATATTCGCAAGCTAGCCAAGCCAAATATAAGCTGGCCTGCCATAATCAGTCCTGCAATTCCGTAGGTCACCACTAGATATTACAGTTCATCTATCAACAAGTTAACCCCCCACAAAAAATAATAAAACCCTATAAAAAACACTTAAAAACAATAAAATATGTGCAATCCTTACAGAGCTTCCTGTCTAGGCTACCTCACAGTTCCATGGCAACCACATAACTCAGTTATGAGTTAATAGAACTTAGATAGGGGTCAGGAGATTGGGAAACTATCTGGGCTAGCTAAAGCTAACATCATCAATTTGGGCATGATGCCTCTAATGAGGCGTGTCTGATAGTGTTGTGTAATGTCAACCTTTGTCCAATCGTGTTTTGTACTCATAAAACATTGTGATATGCAATGTCATTGCCCCCTATTGGCCAAGCCCAACCCCCCCCCCCCCCCCCCCCCCCACCCCATTTTGTTTTTAAATATGCACGAGCTTGAATGGTAGGAATGAGATAAATCACTAAATTGCCCAAAAATATCTAGTTGAGACACATATTTTTTAGTAACCTTTTCTAAAAGGTGCGTGTGGGCACGTGTGCACCGAAGCGCGCAGGTGGAGCGAGTGACACTGTCAACAAGCCTCACTGGCTGTGTGTGTTGTGATGGGTTGTAAAATCATCATGGACTGCAGACAGAGCTAGTCCTCAGAACTGGAAAATCACAATCTGATTCAGATTCTTGCCTTTATTCTCCTCTACTTCTCAGACCCAGGCTACTATGCTTTGAAGGTAGGTTGAACATTGCTAGAATAACACATGAATAGGCCTAGGCCAGCTAGGTTACACGTCATTGTCTTTTCTCAGCTTCCCTTAGCTGTAGCCTCAGTTTGCTTTAGACGTCTCGTTTGATTTTTCCATCTTGGTATTGTTTGCTCAATTTCACTTCTTGTGGCCTGAAATATTTGTAATTAAAAATATAGCTGTGATTGAGAATAGCAGCATTCAATGTACACAACTGTTCACATTTTAAAAGCAGCAACATTAGGACAAACACTGGACAAGCACTAGAATATGTTTTGAAATACTTTTCATACGTTTTATTTGTCTTAATGGTTTGATGATATTTCACAGGGGCAAAACATTGGTTTTAAAAGTGTGGGGGGGACATGTTAATATTGAGAAAAAATATCCAGTTGGATAAACACTCCAAACAGCCTGCTCGGAGGCGTCCGCATGGTCCTAATGTACCGTTGCCACATTTTCTATCACATTCCAATGATAAAACTGTGGGGGCCCCGTCCAGATTGTGGGGGCCCCGTCCAGAGTGAAAGTTGTGCCCTTAATATTGAAATTAGTAGGATTGGCTTTAGGCCGTTTGGTTCACAACGGCAAGGAAGGATTGCATGCGTCATTTCTGTCATATAATGCTTTGCTCAACTCTAAGGTTTGTTCAAATTTCTCATTCAATTTTTTTCTATCGTGCTATTGCCTGTTCTATCTCTCACTTTATTACCATATTTGTAGGTTATTCAAAAACAACTTCACACTTTCTGAGAAATCCGTTAGATGGATTCATTGTTTAATCATTAAATAGCGTGGCGGGACAAATCACGCACTTTTGGACTACGCTGTATTGAAATAGGCTACAGCAAAATGGAATATAGCTATTATACTCAGAATGTCACCTATGCACTGCCGTGCTGTGCTCTGCCTGACTCCTCTTTACTGCGCTGTGCCAGTCAAGTTGAAATAGGTTAGCTATCATCTGTCACATATCCATGCCGTCACCATCGACGACGGCTGTCAATCATCCTCCGTAGACGATTTCCGTGTGTGCGCTAGTGTGAGTGTTTGTGACGCGCCTCTCTCTCTTATCTCTATTTGTGTGTACATACAGTACGTGTGTTTTTGTGCGTCTGAATCCCACAGGGCTGCATGGTGCTCAAAGCCCAGTAGTCTGACATGAGAAAGTGCTGAGGCTTCACTGAGACCACACCTCCCCTGTTTAACATGCACCATACGGCCTGCCTCTCCCTCTCTGTATTACTCAGACTGACAGCCACATCTCTGGACCCTGGGTTGGCGTGCACACACACTCACTTACACGCAGACACACACACTATAGCACATACTTAGGGACACACACACACACACACACAGACACTGCATTGATGCACATACTCAGACCGAAATACACAGACCAACAGACAGACATGCCCGCCCGCCCTCTTTCACTCTCACACACACACACACACACACACACACACACACACACACACACACACACATACTCAGACCGAAATACACAGACCAATAGACAGACAAATACACGTATTTGGTCATGTAAGAGTTAACTTCATTCGAGTGTTTGAGTCTTGGGGAGCTTGAAGTCTTTAGAGGTGATGACAGCTCTGTCAATAGAGAAAATCCCTAACCCATCATGATGAAAGGCTGCAATTAGGCTAAACAGTGTTCAAGACTGACACACACACACACACTAATATACACACATGCACACACACACACACACACACACACACACACACACACACACACACACACAAAGAGAAAGAGAAAGAGGGTGGAATGATTGTGTTACAGCATCCTCACAGACACCTCCAACCACAAAGGTAATTGTTGTCAGTAATTGTAGTCAGTAATTGTAGTCAGCCTGCCTGTACTCTTTCAATCCCAAACACACACACACACGCACACACACACACGCACGCACACACGCACACACGCACACACGCACACACACACACACACACACACAGTGTTTGAGTCTTGGGGAGCTTGAAGTCTTTAGAGGTGATGACAGCTCTGTCAATAGAGAAAATCACTAACCCATCATGATGAAAGGCTGCAATTAGGCTAAACAGTGTTCAAGCCTAATACACAGACTAATGCATGCACAGACAGACACACACACGGGAACGCTTATAAGGCCCTCCCTCGTCCTCCCTTTGGCAAATCTAACCTCGATTCTATTCTCCTGCTTCCTGTTTTTCAAACAAAAGCTCATACAGGAGTGAACAGTGACGTGCTCAGGACGGAACTGGTCCGATGAAGCAGAAGCTAGGTTACAAGACTGTTTTGCTAGTACAGACTGGGATATGTTCCAGGAATCATCCGATACCATCGAGGAGTTCACCACGTCAGTCATAGGCTTCATCAATAACGGCATAGACAATGTCGTCTCCACAGTGACTATACAAGTGTATTTTTTTACCAAAAACCGTGGATTAAGCTTATAGTTACCGCTTATAAGGAACAGGACATGGACATGGATGTATACAAGAAAGCCTGCTTCCGACCCCCAATGAGACAATATAGGAGGAAGGTGGAATCCTCCCACACCGGTTCTGATGCTCTTCGTATGTGGCAGGGCTTGCAGACGATAACGGATTACAAAGGGAAACCCAGCCATGAGATGCCCAGTGACCGGGAACTCCCAAACGAGCTAAATGACTTTTATGCATTGAGTCTTGTGTGAAAGAACCTGTTGTTCCCGATGACTGTGTGATCTCACTCTCCGTGGCCGACGTGAGTCAAACTTTTCAACAGGTGAACAATCGCAAGGCCACCAGGCCAGACGGACTACCAGGGTGCTTTCTCAAAGCATACGCAGACCAGTAGGCAAGTCTCTTCAGACATTTTCAATCTCTCCAGGATCCTGTCTGTAACCCCCAACATGTTTCAAGCTGACCACCATTGTCCCTGTCCCCAAGAACTCCAAGGTAACCTGCCTAAATGACTATCGCACAGAGCCCTCATGTCTGTAATTATGAAGCGCCCTTAAGGGCTGGTCATGACACACATCAACGTCATCATCCCAGACACCCTGAACCTAATCCAATTCACATACCGGCCCAACAGATCCACAGTTTGCAATCTCAATTGCACTTCACGCCACCCTCTTCCACCTGGACAAGAGGGAAATGAACTATGTGAGAATGCTGTTCATAGACTACAGCTCACTATTCAACACCATAGTCCCCTCCAAGCTCATTATCAAGCTGGGGACCCTGAGACTGAACTCCTCCCTCTGCAGTTGGATCCTGGACTTCTGACAGGCCGGCCCCAGGTGGTGAGGGTAGGCAACAACACCTCTGCCACACTGACCCTCAACACCAGGGCCCCTCAGGGGTGCTTCCTTAGTCCCCTCCTGTACTCCCTGTTCATCTAAGTCTGCGTGGCCACGCACGACTCCAACACCATCATTCGACTGCAAGGGCCTACAGAGGGTGGTGCGGACAGGCCAGTACATCACTGGGGCTGAAATCCCTGCCATCAAGGACCTCTATATCAGTTGTCAAAGACTCCAGCCACCCAATCCATAGACTGTCCACTCTGCTACTGTCCAGCAAACGCTACCGGAACATCGGCTCTCGGACCAACAGGCTCCAAGAGACCTTCTACCTCCAAGCCATATGACTGCTAAATATTTATTTAAATGGTTACCCGGACTATGTGCACTGACCCTATCTTACACTGACTCTATGTACGCTCCCAAGACTGTTTTCTCTATACTCACTCACTCACTCACTCACTCACTCACTCACTCACTCACTCACACACACACTACACTGACACTACATACACACACAGAAAACACACATAACAAAAACACGCATACCGACACACCACAAACACACATACACACGCGCACGAACATATAAGCACATACTTTTACATTGATCAAATGCTGCTGCTACTCTGTTCTTTATTTTACTCTTACAGTATTATTATCTATCCTGATGCCTAGTCACTTTACCCTGCCTTCATGTACCTGTCTACCTCAATACCTTGTACCCCAGCACATTGATCTGCAACTGGATTCTGGACTTCTTTGTATTTTGTCATTTATTTTATTGGGAGAGGGGGGGTGACAGGTACAAATATGTTGATTAATATATCATACATTGTGCCTGTGGGCTGAAAAAAAAGAAATATATATACTATATATATAAAAATACACTGAACAAAAATAAACGCAACATGCAACAATTTCAATAATTCAATAACTGAGTTGCAGTTCAAATAAGGAAATCAGCCAATTTAAATAAATTCATTAGGCCCTAATCTATGGATATAGTACAGATATGCATCTGTTGGTCACTGATATATTTTTTAAAAAGGTAGCGGTGTGGTCAGTATCTGGTGTGACCACCATTTGCCTCATACAGTTTGACACATCTCGCTGTTGATTGTGGCCTGTGGAATGTTGTCCCACTCCTCCTCAATGGCTGTGAGAAGTTGCGGGATATTGGCGGGAACTGGAACATGCTGTCGTACACGTCAACCCAAAGCATCCCAAACATGCTCAATGGGTGACATGTCTGGTAAGTATGCAGGCCATGGAAGAACTGGGGCATTTTCAGCTTTCAGGAATTAAGTACAGACCCTTGCAACATCTGCCATCTGTCCCATACAGTTGAAACCAGGATTCATCCGTGAAGGGTACACTTCTCCAGTGTGCCAGTAGCCATCGAAGTTGAGCATTTGCCCACTGAAGTTGGTTACGATGCCAAACTGTAGTCAGGTCAAGACATTGGAGAGGACGATGAGCATGCAGATGATCTTCCCTGAAATGGTTTCTGACAGTTTGTGCAGAAATGATTTGGTTGTGCAAACCCACAGATTTATCAGCTGTCTGCGTGGCTTGTCTCAGACGATGGGAAGGTCCTAGGCTGCCGAGGTTACACGTGGTCTGTGGTTTTGACGCCAGTACTGCCAAATTCACTAAACGAAGTTGGAAGCAGCTTATGGTTGAGAAATTAACATTCAATTCTCGGGCAACAGCTCTGGTGGACATTTCTGCAGTCAGCATGCCAATTGCACACTCCCTCAAAACTTGAGACATCTGTGACATTGTGGTGTGTGACAAAACTGCAGACTTTAGAGTGGACTGTGCTTAGCTCCATTCTGTTTCTTTTTATCCTGAAAAACTCACCATTCTTTGCCGATGTAAAGCATACCCATACCATGATGCAGCCACCAACATGCTTGAAAATACTCAGTGATGTGTTGTGCTAGATTTGCCAAAAACCTAAGGCTTTGCATTTAGAAAATAGGGTATTTCTTTGCTTTACAAAATATACAGTGCCTTGCGAAAGTATTCGGCCCCCTTGAACTTTGCGACCTTTTGCCACATTTCAGGCTTCAAACATAAAGATATAAAACTGTATTTTTTTGTGAAGAATCAACAACAAGTGGGACACAATCATGAAGTGGAACGACATTTATTGGATATTTCAAACTTTTTTAACAAATCAAAAACAGAAAAATTGGGCGTGCAAAATTATTCAGCCCCTTTACTTTCAGTGCAGCAAACTCTCTCCAGAAGTTCAGTGAGGATCTCTGAATGATCCAATGTTGACCTAAATGACTAATGATGATAAATACAATCCACCTGTGTGTAATCAAGTCTCCGTATAAATGCACCTGCACTGTGATAGTCTCAGAGGTCCGTTAAAAGCACAGAGAGCATCATGAAGAACAAGGAACACACCAGGCAGGTTCGAGATACTGTTGTGAAGAAGTTTAAAGCCGGATTTGGATACAAAAAGATTTCCCAAGCTTTAAACATCCCAAGGAGCACTGTGCAAGCGATAATATTGAAGTGGAAGGAGTATCAGACCATTGCAAATCTACCAAGACCTGGCCGTCCCTCTAAACTTTCAGCTCATACAAGGAGAAGACTGATCAGAGATGCAGCCAAGAGGCCCATGATCACTCTGGATGAACTGCAGAGATCTACAGCTGAGGTGGGAGACTCTGTCCATAGGACAACAATCAGTCGTATATTGCACAAATCTGGCCTTTATGGAAGAGTGGCAAGAAGAAAGCCATTTCTTAAAGATATCCATAAAGAGTGTTGTTTAAAGTTTGCCACAAGCCACCTGGGAGACACACCAAACATGTGGAAGAAGGTGCTCTGGTCAGATGAAACCAAAATTGAACTTTTTGGCAACAATGCAAGACGTTATGTTTGGCGTAAAAGCAACACAGCTGAACACACCATCCCCACTGTCAAACATGGTGGTGGCAGCATCATGGTTTGGGCCTGCTTTTCTTCAGCAGGGACAGGGAAGATGGTTAAAATTGATGGGAAGATGGATGGAGCCAAATACAGGACCATTCTGGAAGAAAACCTGATGGAGTCTGCAAAAGACCTGAGACTGGGGCGGAGATTTATCTTCCAACAAGACAATGATCCAAAACATAAAGCAAAATCTACAATGGAATGGTTCAAAAATAAACATATCCAGGTGTTAGAATGGCCAAGTCAAAGTCCAGACCTGAATCCAATCGAGAATCTGTGGAAAGAACTGAAAACTGCTGTTCACAAATGCTCTCCATCCAACCTCACTGAGCTCGAGCTGTTTTGCAAGGAGGAATGGGCAAAAATGTCAGTCTCTCGATGTGCAAAACTGATAGAGACATACCCCAAGCGACTTACAGCTGTAATCGCAGCAAAAGGTGGTGCTACAAAGTATTAACTTAAGGGGGCTGAATAATTTTGCACGCCCAATTTTTCAGTTTTTAATTTGTTAAAAAAGTTTGAAATATCCAATAAATGTCGTTTCACTTCATGATTGTGTCCCACTTGTTGTTGATTCTTCACAAAAAAATACAGTTTTATATCTTTATGTTTGAAGACTGAAATGTGGCAAAAGGTCGCAAAGTTCAAGGGGGCCGAATACTTTCGCAAGGCACTGTACATATACAGTACCAGTCAAAAGTTTGGACACACCTACTCATTCAAGGGTTTTTCTTTATTTTTACTATTTTCTACTTTGTAGAATAATAGTGAAGACATCAAAACTATGAAATAACACACATGGAATCATGTAGTAGGCAAAACAGGGTTAAACATATCAAAATATATCAAATATCAAATATATCTAGATTTGTTTAATACTTTTTTGGTTACTACATGATTCCATATATGTGATTTCATAGTTTTGATACCTTCACTATTATTATACAAAGTAGAAAATAGTAAAAATAAAGAGAAAACCTTGATTGAGTAGGTGTGTCCAAACTTTTGACTGCAGTATTACTTGATGCCTTGTTGACTGCAGTATTACTTGTATTACTTGATGCCTTGTTGACTGCAGTATTACTTGATGCCTTGTTGACTGCAGTATTACTTGTATTACTTGATGCTTTGTTGACTGTAGTATTACTTGCATTACTTGATGCTTTGTTGACTGTAGTATTACTTGCATTACTTGATGCCTTGTTGACTGCAGTATTACTTGATGCCTTGTTGACTGCAGTATTACTTGTATTACTTGATGCCTTGTTGACTGCAGTATTACTTGTATTACTTGATGCCTTGTTGACTGCAGTATTACTTGATGCCTTGTTGACTGCAGTATTACTTGTATTACTTGATGCCTTGTTGACTGCAGTATTACTTGATGCCTTGTTGACTGCAGTATTACTTTTATTACTTGATGCCTTGTTGACTGCAGTATTACCTGTATTACTTTATACCTTGTTGACTGCAGTATCACTTGATGCCTTGTTGACTGCAGTATTGCTTGATGCCTTGTTGACTGCAGTATTACTTGTATTACTTGATGCCTTGTTGACTGCAGTATTACTTGATGCCTTGTTGACTGCAGTATTACTTGTATTACTTTATACCTTGTTGACTGCAGTATTACTTGTATTACTTGATGCCTTGTTGACTACAATATTACTTGATGCCTTGTTGACTGCAGTATTACTTGTATTACTTGATGCCTTGTTGACTGCAGTATTACTTGTATTACTTGATGCCTTGTTGACTGCAGTATTACTTGATGCCTTGTTGACTGCAATATTACTTGATGCCTTGATGCATACAAGATGCATGTTTTACATTTTTTCAATTCTGTATATTTCTATTCTTCTTTTCACTCTGTCATTCTTTTGGGGTCACAACAATGTTGTTCATCCAGCCTCCATTTCCTCCCATCATATCCATTGAACTCTGTAGCTGTTTTAAAATCCCCAATGGCCTCATGGTAACATCCCTGAGCAGTTTCATTCCTGTACTGCAGCTCAGTTCAGAAGGACGACTGTATCTTTGTTGTGTCTGGGTGGTTTAATACATCATCCACAGCATAATTATTAACCAGATCATCTTTAAGAGATATTAAATGTCTGATTTGTTATGTTCCCATCTACCAATCACCGCCCTTCTTAATGAGGCTCCCTGGTCTATGTAGTTGAATCTGTGCTTGAAATTCAACACTTGACTGAGGGACCTTACTGCAGTTATGTATTTATGTATGGGGGACAGAAGCTGCGTTAGTCATTCAGAAATCATGTCAACCCCTATTATTTCACACAGAGTGAGTCCAGGTAACTTATTTTGTGATTTGTCAGGCACCATTTTTGTCATGAACTATTATAGGCTCGCGTATTCAACAAAGGTGCTGAATACTTGTGCAACGATTTTAGTGATCAAATTTGTATTAATCTTTTAAAAAACGTTAGAATTTTTCTTCCCCTTTGACATTACAGAATATTTGTTAGTAGTAATTAAATACATGTCTATCCCACTTTGTAACACAATAATATGTGAAGAAATCCAAAGCACTGCATCTACCTCAATTACCTCGTACCACTGCACATTGACTCTGTCATGTTACCCTGCGTACATAGCCAAGTTAGCATCACTCATTGTGTATGTATTCCTTGTGTTATTGTCTTTCGATTGTTTTTTTCCAAATGTTTCTCTGCATTGTTAGGAAAGGCCCGTAACTAAGCATTTTACTGTTAGTCTACATCTGCTGTTGACAAATAATGTTTTACTTGATTACTGGTACTTCCTGTACATAGGAAGTTTTATTCCTCTTGTGTTAGTGTTTTTATTTATCATATTTTTATCTGCATCGTTGGGAAGGACTTGTAAGCAGGTATTTTATGTTATAAACCTCTTAAGGATGCTCCCCCTTTTTAAAAATGTTCACCTAAAATGTTCACCTATTCTTGATACCATTTGAAAGGAAACACTTTGAATTTTGTGTAAATGTGAAATGAATGTAGGAGAATATAACACATTAGATCTGGTAAAAGATAATACAAAATAAAAAAACATGTTTTTTAAATTATTTTTTTAGTACCATCATCTTTGAAATGCAAGAGAAAGGTCATAATGTATTATTCCAGCCCAGGCGCAATTTAGATTTTGGCACTAGATGGAAGCAGTGTATGTGCAAAGTTTTACACTGATCCAATGAACCATTGCATTACTGTTCAAAATGTTTTATCAAGACTGCCCAAATGTGCCTGATTGGTTTATTAATAACTTTCATGTTCATAACTGTGCACTCTCCTCAAACAATAGCATGGTATTCTATCACTACTATAGCTACTGTAAATTGGACAGTGTCCTGGGAAATGTTATTGTTACTTACAACCTCATGCTAATATTAATAGCCTACGTTAGCTCAACCATCCCGATGAGGACCCACCAATCCTGTAGAGGTTTAAAGCCTAAACCTGTTGTATTAGGCGCATAAGACAAATACAATTTGACAAACACACACACACACACACACACGAGGGTGCAATGCTACAATCAGATGACTGTATTATAGCACCCTCACAGACAACTCCAACCAGAAATGTAATTCTAGTCAGTAGGGTGAAAGGTCATGGTAAAGGACCATATACTATCTGTCAATTACTCATCCAATAATCAAATAGATTAGAGGCAGGCAGGAGTTAAGCAGTCAGAGGGCTAACTAGAAGTTAATTGAATTAGACTTCACAACATGCCTCTCTCTCTCTACCTTAATGAGATGAAAAGCAATAATGAAAAAACACTGTCATACGAAGCAGAAGGCCAATTGAGTGCTCACTTGTTCTTGTTCTTGTTATTCTCATTCTCTTCCTGCTCTCATTCTCCCTCTCCCTCTGCCTCTCCCTCTCCCTCTCCCCCTCTCTCTCTCCCTCCCTCTCTCCCTCCCTCTCCCCCCCCCCCCCTCTCTCTCTCTCTCTCTCTCTCTCTCTCTCAAATAAGCTTCATTAGAATGAAAGACAAAACCACTGTTGCAAAAGCAAAGTGAGATAATGACATCACATTAGCGAAAGGGGAAATATATATATATATATATATAAATACAGTACCAGTCAAAAGTTTGGACCTACTCATTCCAGGGTTTTTCTTTATTTTTACTATTTTCTAGAACAATGTAAAGATATAAAAACGATGAAACAACACATATCGAATCATGTAGTAACCAAATAAGTGTTAAATATATTTCATATAGCCTCCCTTTGCCTTGATGAAAGCTTTGCACACTCTTGGCATTCTCTCAACCAACGTCATGAGGTAGTCACCTGGAATTTCAATTAACAGATGTCCCTTCTTAAAAGTTAATTTTAGAAATTAATTTCCTTCTTAATGTGTTTTGGCCAATCAGTTGTGTTGTGAAAAGGTAGGAGTGATATACAGAAGATAGCCATATTTGGTAAAAGACCAAGAGAAACGACAGTCCATCATTACTTTAAGACATAATAGTCAGTCAATCCGGAAAAGTTCAAGATCTTCGACTGAAGTCGCAAAAACCATCAAGCGCTATGATGAAACTGGCTCTCATGAGGACCACCACAGGAAAGATAGACCCAGAGTTACCTCTGCTGCAGATGATAGTTCATTGGAGTTACCAGCCTCAGAAACTGCAGCCCAAATAAGTGCTTCACAGATTTCAAATAACAGACACATCTCAAACTCAACTGTTCAGAGGAGCCTGCGTGAATCAGGACTTCATGGTCCAATTGCTTCATAAAAACACTACTAAAGGACACCAATAAGAAGAAGAGTCCTGCTTGGGCCAAGAAACACGAGCAATGGACAGTAGACCGGTGGAAATCTGTTCTTTGGTCTGATTAGTCCAAATTTGAGATTTTTTGTTCCAACCACCGCAGAATGAAGCATGGAGGGGGAAGTGTGATGGTGTGGGGGTGCTTTGCTTGTGACACTGTCAGTGATTTATTTAGAATTCAAGGCATACTTAACCAGTATGGCTACCATAGCATTCTGCAGCAATACGCCATTCAATCTGGTTTGCGCTTAGTGGGACTATAATTTCTTTTTCAAAAGGACAATGTCTCAAAACACACCTCTAGGCTGTGTAAGGGCTATTTGACCAAGAAAGAGAGTGATGGAGTGCTTCATCAGATTACCTGCTCTCCACAATCACCCGACCTCAACCCAATTGAGATGGTTTGGGATGAGTTGGACCGCAGAGTGAAGGAAAAGCAGCCAACAAGTGCTCAGCATATAGAGGTGTGTTGGGTCATTGTCCTGTTGAAAAACAAATTATATTCAAATTAAGCTGGCTATCTTCTGTATTTCACCCCTACCTTGTCACAACAGAACTGATTGGCTCAAAAGCATTAAGAAATAAGACATTCCGCAAATTACTTTTTAACAATGAAATGCATTTCAGGTGACTAACTCATGAAGCTGGTTGAGAGAATGAATGAGTAGGTGTGTCCTAACTTTTGACTGGTACTGTACATTACTGCACTTAACATTTTACTGTAAGAGCACATTGTAAAGGAGCAGTGACTCTTCATCGAATAAAATACTATTGCTCGGGGTGAACAAGGGAGAGATTCATTTGAAACAGCGAGAGATAAAGAAAATGAGTGTCTCTGCCTGAATCCTTTCTTCTCCAGTTCCCTGTTTTCCTGTTATGTGTGTTTGTGAGGAATGTGTGTGCTGGGGTAATTGTATATTGGAAACGCCTCAAATGACCGCAGAGGAGGAGTGATGGTGTCATTACAGCAGGCCCTCCTCTCTAAAGCAGCTTTTAAGAAATATGTCTAGGATTTACAGTAGAAAAACAGCACTAATGAAGACCAAAGAGATTGTTAAACTCTTGATCATCTCTATAACACACACACACACAACAATTAAGATGACTCCCCCCCAACTAATGTGAATATAAATATTACTTCCAAAAAAAGATGTGTCTCAGGGTAGAAATCACATTTCCTCTGTTGGATTGAGGCCCTTATTTCCGTGGCCCTGGCATTTCATAGTGTCGATATAACCAGGCCTCTGGTTGACATGTTATAAGACGTTATAAATGGGGTTTATCAGCCAGTGATTCCAGGCTGACACACTCTCTCAGTCAGATAGGGATTACTGTGGCTTGTTAGACTAGCTCTCTGTTGACATCTTCGACAGTAGCTCTCTCTGTCGGAAAGGCTGTGAATAAATAGCAATTATCATAGTAGAATAGATGGAAGCTTATCATATCAGAGCTGTAGCTCTGCCCATATTGTGAAGTGGAGCAGGTCATCCTGGGCGATCTCCCGCTCAGAAAGGAAGATCAGCTTCAGCGATGTCTAGTGAGAGAAAGTTATAGCTCCTATGTTTTCCCACAAGTTAGCTTTCATTGTGTTAGCCAAGGCCAGTGTGCATCCTTGCTGAATCAGCACACACACGCACATACTACCGTAGCATGTGCACAACGTACATTGTGCTGTGCTGTTCACACAACACATAAAGTAAAACCCAACCTAAAGAGTATACAGTCCACCAAGTCCTCACTTACACTCTCCCCTTCCTCCCTTCATCTATCTCTCCCCTCTCCCTCTACCGCTCTCTCTCCCTGTCTCTCTCTCCTTCCCTGTCTCTCTCTCTTTCTCTGTCTCTCTCTCGCTCTCTGTCTCGCTCACTCTTTCCTATTGCGCCACATTTAATTTCAGTTACTCTAATATTCCCCATTGGACCAGAGTTATGTCTGCGTGTCTTCCAGCCTTGTGAAAAGTAGGGGTCAGGGTAATCTCACAGGAATTAATACATTAGTCTGAAGAGGTATGATACAAATAGTTCATTATTTCATTTATTAATGCATTTATTTTAACAAATGCCTTGGTAAAATCTCTATTGAAATATGAAATGTTCACTGACATGACTGAGAATACTTAAAGCTTTACTACTGATAAGATCAGAGAGAGGTGTTGCATCGTCATTGAAAGTCAGAAGCCATTTCCCATTGCAAATGCTGCAGAACAATTTGTTCACCAATTGAGAATATCAGCAGCGTATCAACCTTCAACCACCCTTATTCTCTCTCTCTCTCTCTCTTTCTCTCTCTCTCTCTCTCTCTCTCTCTCTCTCTCTCTCTCCCTCTCGCTCTGTTTTTTCTCTCACCCGTGCCTGTCTCTGCCTCTCCCTCCCTCTTTTTCTCCCTCTCTTCATCCCATCATACCTCTCTGGCCCTGGGAAGTGGTTGCCACAGCAACAGGGCCTACTATGCTGGAGTGGTGCTTCTGCTAAATGCCTTGAACGGAACTGAGTGTGTGTGAGTATGTGTGTGTGTGTTTGTGTGTGTGTATGCGTGTTTGTGTGTGTGCGTGCGTGCGTGCGTGTGTGTGGTGTGTTGTGTGTGTGTGTGTGTGTGTGTGTGAGAGAGAGAGAGAGAGAGAGAGAGAGAGAGGACCATGTCCACAACAGTGTTCATAGTGTAGCAGGTTGTAGATAGAAGGCTGAAGTGGTTTAATGATGTAAAGCTACCACCATAACAACCTCACATAATAATAATAACAATAATAATAATAACAAGAATAATAAGAATAATACATATAATAATAAGAATAATAAGGATAATAATTGTCAAACCCACACTGAGATATCTCTGTTTTCTTTATATTTTGGTTAGGTCAGGGTGTGACTAAGGTGGGTACGCTAGTTTTTGTATTGTCTGCGGTTTTTGTATGTCTAGGGTTTTGTAGGTCTAGGTGATTTGTATGTTTAAGGTGACCTGATATGGTTCCCAATCACAGGCAGCTGTTTATTGTTGTCTGTGATTGGGGATCATATTTAGGTAGCCATTTCCCTTTGGTGTTTGTGGGATCTTATTCTATGTTTAGTTGCCTGTCTGCACTATCCATATAGCTTCATGGTTCGTTTTGTTATTTTTTTAGTTTGTTCCGTGTTCATTCGTTAAATAAATAAGAATGTATCACGCTGCACTTTGGTCTCATCTTTACGACGATCGTGACAGAAGATCTCACCAAAAATGGACCAAGCAGCGTGTTCAGGAGGAATGGACCTGAGAGGAGCAGGACCCTGGACGCAGGCTGGGGAGTATGGCCTTCCGAAGGACGAAATATAGGCAGCGAAAGCGGAACGGCGATTTTACGAGGAGTTATACCAACGAGGTAGACCACAGAAACCCCATGAACATTTTGGGAGAGGGCACATGGAGCAGACGACGGAGCCGAGGAGCTAACCAGAGCCAGTCAGGGAGTCGGATGAGGAGTTTGACTTAAGATTCCGGAGAGAGGTGCTAGCATTGAGAGCGCTGCAGAGCGGGCATGCTGAGGTGCGTGTCATCAGCCCGGTGTCACCTGTACCAGTCCCACGCATCAGGTTTCCAGTGCGCATTCATAGCCCAGTGCGTCCTGTGCTAGCTTCCCACACTTGCCGGGCTGGAGTGAGCATCCAGTCAGGAAGGGTGGTGCTTCACTCGCCCTGAAGTGCGTGTTATCAGCCCGGTGCCACCTGTACCGGTCCCACGAATCAGGTCTCCGGTGTGCCTCCACAGTCCAGTACGTCCTGTGCCTCCTCTCCGCACTCGCCCTGAGGTGCGTGTCATCAGCCCGGTGCCACCTGTACCGGTCCCACGCATCAGGTCTCCAGTGTGCCTCCACAGTCCAGTATGTCCTGTGCCTCCTCTCTGCACTCGCCTTGAGGTGCGTGTCATCAGTGCTGTACCACCTGTACCGGTCCCACGCATCAGACCTCCAGTGTGCCTCCACAGTCCAGTACGTCCTGTTCCTGCTCCTCGCACTCGCCCTGAGGTGCGTGTCCCCAGCTCGGTACCAACAGTGCCGGCACCACGCATCAGACCTCCAGTGCGCCTCCACAGTCCAGAGCTTCCGGCGACAGTTCCCCGTCCAGAGCTTCCGTCAACAGTTCCCAGTCCAGAGCTTCCGGCGACAGATCCCAGTCCAGAGCTTCCGGCGACAGTTCCCAGTCCGGCGCTTCCGGCTACAGTTCCCAGTCCGGCGCTGCCGGCTACAGTTCCCAGTCCGGAGCCTCCGGCGACGATCCCCAGTCCCGGGCCTCCAGCGCCGATCCCCAGTCCGGGGTCTCCAGCGACGATCCCCAGTCCGGGGTCTCCAGCGACGGTCCCCAGTCCGGGGCCTCCAGCGACGGTCCCCAGTCCGGGGCCTCCAGCGACGGTCCCCAGTCCGGGGCCTCCAGCGACGGTCCCCAGTCCGGGGCCTCCGGCGACGATCCCCAGTCCCGGGCCTCCAGCGCCGATCCCCAGTCCGGGGTCTCCAGCGACGATCCCCAGTCCGGGGTCTCCAGCGACGGTCCCCAGTCCGGGGCCTCCAGCGACGGCCCCAGTCCGGGGCCTCCAGCGACGGTCCCCAGTCCGGGGCCTCCAGCGACGGTCCCCAGTCCGGGGCCTCCAGCGACGGTCCCCGGTCCGGGGTCTACAGAGACGTTTCCCAGTCCGGGGTCTACAGAGACGTTTCCCAGTCCGGGGCCTCCGGCAATGATCCTCAATCCAGAGCCTCCGGCGATGATCTACGGTCCGGTTCTACAAAAGAGGAGGGATCAGCGTAAAGAGGGGGGGCGGCATCCAGAACCAGAGCCACCACCGAGGGTAGATGCCCACCCAGACCTTCCCCTATAGGTTCAGTTGCGGCCGAGAGGGGGGGGAGGGGGTCACGCCCTGTCACGCCCTGACCTGAGATATCTCTGTTTTCTTTATATTTTGGTTAGGTCAGGGTGTGACTAGGGTGGGAGCGCTAGTTTTTGTATTGTCTAGGGGTTATGTAGCTCTAGGTGATTTGTATGTTTATGGTGGCCTGATATGGTTCCTGTTTATCGTTGTCTCTGATTGGGGATCATATTTAGGTAGCCATTTCCCTTTGGTGTTTGTGGGATCTTATTCTATGTTTAGTTGCCTGTCTGCACTATCCATTTGGCTTCACGGTTCGTTTTGTTATTTTGTTAGTTTGTTCAGTGTTCATTCGTTAAATAAATAAGAATGTACGCATACCACGCTGCACCTTGGTCTCACCTTCACAACGATCGTGACAGTAATAATAATAATATGCCATTTAACTAACACTTTTATCCAAAGCGACTTGCGTACAGCTCTATATCTGCTGGAACCAGAAGAAAAACACAATGCTTCCCACCCTGTCTATATAATACCAAACCTACTACGGCAACACTATCAGCAATACATAGTACCGACCCAACTGTAGCAATATCTTTAGCTGTATACTCACCAGCATCTACAACAAGTGTAGCATCACAATATCACATGTCTACCCCACCATCCACAACAAAAACCTAGCTGTAGCAGATTCATCATCATCATCATCATCCTCACCATCCTCATCTTCATCATCTTCATCATCATCATCCACTCTCTTGATCTCTAGAGCAGCAATAGTACTACTACAATAATGAGTTGTTCTCTATTACTGGTTGTTCTCAGCATCACGGGCTCACAGTATCACGGGCTCACCCCCCCCTCCTCACGTCCCTGGCTATCAAGAGAAAGACGAAACGAAGCTAAAGTGGAATGCTGTGAAATGTGCAGGAAACCCAGAGCTTCGGTCAACGCTTTACCCAGAATTCTCTGTGTGTTTAGGGACAACACAGGAGGATTTAGGCTAGATATGAGGACACTTTTAAAAAAAAAAAGAATAATATTGTCAAAGGCCCAGTGCAGTCAAAAACGTGATATCCCTGTGTTTTATATGTACTGTATTTTCACACTATGAGGTTGGAAAATTGTGCTGTGAAATTGTGAAAAAAATGCCCTTTTAGAGTAAGAGCTGTTTGAAACGAACCGTCTGAAATTTCAGCCTGTTTTGGTGGGGTGGAGTTTTGGCCTACCTGGTGACATCAACAGGGGGTAAATTAGTTAATAGACCAATAAGAAAGAGTGTTCCAATCCTCTCTGGTAATAACAGCTAATCCATTTCCAGTCCCCCCCCCCCCCCACTCAAACCACTCCCAGACAATCCTAGCAAAATTCTTACTTGAAAAATTGCACTTTGATAAGAAGCTAGTTTTGTAAAAAAAACTAAAACATTTTCATTGAAAATAATCACAGTAAGGTACTTAATTGTTTCCCAGAAATGATTTGATATTGAGATAAAAATGTCTGTATTGGACATACAACAATAAAGAAAATCACTTATGGGTCAACATCAGAATATTAATGCTCTGAGTCTGGTGCCTCCTCTATTCTCTGTTAACTGTTGTCATGACATTGGCCTGTTGGGGGAGGTTTATGACCCCCGTAAATACCTTTCCACTTTTCTCTCTCTCTACTTTATAGAGTTGACTCTTGGAAAGCCTTTCGTTAATATAGATAGTCTGGTACCATCAAAAGGTGGGAAAGGGAACCATATTTCGGTAATCCAGTTTATGAATATGATGTCAGATCAGTTGCTGTCTGAGACATTACTACTAATGATTGTATGACATAAGCTGTATCTTGAAAAGTCTACACATTCTAGTTATCAGATTCACATTGTCATGTATTGTCATGTTGTGTCTTGTTTCTGTCCTTTCTCTTCACCCTGTCTCCCTCTGCTGGTCGTATTAGGTTACCTTTTCTTACCCTCCTTCCCCCAGCTGTTCCTTGTCTCCTCTAACTACCTCGTTCACCCCTTTTCCCACCTGTTCCCTTTTTCCCTCTGATTAGGTCTCTATATCTCTCTCTGTTCCTGCTTCTGTCCTTGTCGGATTCTCGTTTGTGTTTCCCATGCCTGAACCAGACTATCGTCGTGTTTGCTGCAACCTTGTCCTGTCCTGTCGGAATCTGCCAGTTCATCTAACCTTGTCCTGTCCTGTCGGAATCTGCCTGTCCATCTGAGCCTACATGTGTTTCCTCATTAAAGAAACGCTGTTTTGTTAATTCGCTTTTGGGTCCTCATTCACGTACCGTAACAGAAGAATCCGACCAAGAATGGACCCAGCGACTTCGGATCCTCTCCACTCAGCCGTCGAGATCCAGGGAGCGATGCTAGGCAGACACGAGCAGGAATTGTCTGCTGCTCGACATGCCGTTGAGACCCTGGCCACCCAAGTCTCCAACCTCACAGAACAGGTTCACCATCTCCGCCTCGATCCACCGGCCACTTCCAGGGCTTTCGAATCTCCGGAGCCCAGAATCAATAACCCGCCGTGTTACTCTGGGGAGCCCACTGAATGCCGCTCGTTCCTCACCCAGTGTGATATTGTGTTTTCTCTCAAAGCCCAACACTTACTCCAGGAGCACTGCTCGTATCGCCTACGTCATATCTCTCCTTACTGGACGGGCTCGTGAGTGGGGCACGGCAATCTGGGAGGCAAGGGCTGAGTGTACTAACCAGTATCAGGACTTTAAGGAGGAGATGATACGGGTTTTTGATCGATCTGTTTTTGGGGAGGAGGCTTCCAGGGCCCTGTCTTCCCTATGTCAAGGTAATCGATCCATAACAGACTACTCTATTGAGTTTCGCACTCTTGCTGCCTCCAGTGGCTGGAACGAGCCGGCTTTGCTCGCTCGTTTTCTGGAGGGTCTCCGCGCAGAGGTAAAGGATGAGATTCTCTCCCGGGAGGTTTCTTCCAGCGTGGATTCCTTGATTGAACTCGCTATTTGCATTGAGCGACGGGTTGATCTTCGTCACCGAGCTCGTGGAAAGGAGCTCGTGTTCTCCGTTGCCCCCCTCTCCGCATCACTACCATCTTCCTCTGCCGGCTCGGGTGCTGAGCCTATGCAGCTGGGAGGTATCCGCATCTCGACTAAAGAGAGGGAACGGAGAATCACCAACCGCCTCTGTCTCTATTGCGGTTCCGCTGGTCATTTTGTCACTTCATGTCCAGTAAAAGCCAGAGCTCATCAGTAAGCGGAGGGCTACTGGTGAGCGCTACTACTCCTGTCTCTCCTTCAAGATCCTGCACTACCTTGTCGGTCCATCTACGCTGGACCGGTTCGTCAGCTTCCTGCAGTGCCTTAATAGACTCTGGGGCGGAGGGCTGTTTTATGGACGAGACCTGGGCTCGGGAACATGACATTCCTCTCAGACAGTTAAGGGAGCCCACGGCCTTGTTCGCCTTGGATGGTAGTCCTCTCCCCAGGATTCAGCGTGAGACGCTACCTTTAACCCTCACTGTCTCTGGTAATCATAGCGAAACCATTTCTTTTTTAATTTTTCGTTCACCTTTTACACCTGTTGTTTTGGGCCATCCCTGGCTAGTTTGTCATAATCCTTCTATTAATTGGTCTAGTAATTCTATCCTCTCCTGGAACGTCTCTTGTCATGTGAAATGTTTAATGTCTGCTATCCCTCCTGTTTCCTCTGTCTCTTCTTCACAGGAGGAGCCTGGTGATTTGACAGGGGTGCCGGAGGAATATCACGATCTGCGCACGGTGTTCAGTCGGTCCAGGGCCACCTCTCTTCCTCCACACCGGTCGTATGATTGTAGTATTGATCTCCTTCCGGGAACCACTCCCCCCCGGGGTAGACTATACTCTCTGTCGGCTCCCGAACGTAAGGCTCTCGAAGATTATTTGTCTGTAGCTCTTGCCGCCGGTACCATAGTCCCCTCCTCCTCTCCCGCCGGAGCGGGGTTTTTTTTTGTTAAGAAGAAGGACGGGTCCCTGCGCCCCTGCATAGATTATCGAGGGCTGAATGACATAACAGTGAAGAATCGTTATCCGCTTCCTCTTATGTCTTCAGCCTTCGAGATCCTGCAGGGAGCCAGGTTTTTCACTAAGTTGGACCTTCGTAACGCTTACCATCTCGTGCGCATCAGGGAGGGGGACGAGTGGAAGACGGCGTTTAACACTCCGTTAGGGCACTTTGAATACCGGGTTCTTCCTTTCGGCCTCGCTAACGCTCCAGCTGTCTTTCAGGCATTAGTCAATGATGTCCTGAGAGACATGCTGAACATCTTTGTTTTCGTTTACCTTGACGATATCCTGATTTTTTTCACCGTCACTCCAGATTCATGTTCAGCACGTTCGACGTGTCCTCCAGCGCCTTTTAGAGAATTGTCTTTTTGTGAAGGCTGAGAAGTGCACTTTTCATGCCTCCTCCGTCACATTTCTCGGTTCTGTTATTTCCGCTGAAGGCATTAAGATGGATCCCGCTAAGGTCCAGGCTGTCATTGATTGGCCCGTCCCTAAGTCACGCGTCGAGCTGCAGCGCTTTCTCGGCTTCGCGAACTTCTATCGTCGTTTCATCCGTAATTTCGGTCAGGTGGCAGCTCCTCTCACAGCCCTTACTTCTGTCAAGACGTGCTTTAAGTGGTCCGTTTCCGCCCAGGGAGCTTTTGATCTCCTCAAGAATCGTTTTACATCCGCTCCTATCCTTGTTACACCTGACGTCTCTAGACAGTTCGTGGTCGAGGTTGACGCGTCAGAGGTGGGCGTGGGAGCCATTCTTTCTCAGCGCTCCCTCTCTGACGACAAGGTCCACCCTTGCGCGTATTTTTCTCATTGCCTGTCGCCGTCGGAACGTAACTATGATGTGGGAAACCGCGAACTGCTCGCCATCCGCTTAGCCCTAGGCGAATGGCGACAGTGGTTGGAGGGGGCGACCGTTCCTTTTGTCGTTTGGACTGACCATAGGAACCTTGAGTACATCCGTTCTGCCAAACGACTTAATGCGCGTCAGGCGCGCTGGGCGCTGTTTTTCGCTCGTTTCGAGTTTGTGATTTCTTATCGTCCGGGCTCTAAGAACACCAAGCCTGATGCTTTATCTCGTCTCTTCAGTTCTTCAGTAGCCTCCACTGACCCCGAGGGGATTCTCCCTGAGGGGCGTGTTGTCGGGTTGACTGTCTGGGGAATTGAGAGGCAGGTAAAGCAAGCACTCACTCAAACTCCGTCGCCGCGCGCTTGTCCCAGGAACCTTCTTTTCGTTCCCGTTCCTACTCGTCTGGCCGTTCTTCAGTGGGCTCACTCTGCCAAGTTAGCCGGCCACCCTGGCGTTCGGGGTACGCTTGCTTCCATTCGCCAGCGTTTTTGGTGGCCCACCCGGGAGCATGACACGCGTCGCTTCGTGGCTGCTTGTTCGGTCTGCGCGCAGACTAAGTCCGGTAACTCCCCTCCTGCCGGCCGTCTCAGGCCGCTTCCCATTCCCTCTCGACCGTGGTCTCACATCGCCTTAGATTTTGTCACCGGACTGCCTTCGTCAGCGGGGAAGACTGTTATTCTTACGGTTGTCGACAGGTTCTCTAAGGCGGCTCATTTTATTCCCCTTGCTAAGCTTCCTTCTGCTAAAGAGACGGCACAAATCATCATCGAGAATGTTTTCAGAATTCATGGCCTTCCGTCAGACGTCGTTTCGGACAGAGGTCCGCAATTCACGTCTCAATTTTGGAGGGAGTTTTGCCGTTTGATTGGGGCTTCCGTCAGTCTCTCTTCCGGCTTTCACCCCCAGTCTAACGGTCAAGCAGAACGGGCCAATCAGACTATTGGTCGCATCTTACGCAGTCTTTCTTTTCGCAACCCTGCGTCTTGGTCAGAACAGCTCCCCTGGGCAGAATACGCCCACAACTCGCTTCCTTCGTCTGCGACCGGGCTATCTCCTTTTCAGAGTAGCCTCGGGTACCAGCCTCCGCTGTTCTCTTCTCAGTTCGCCGAGTCCAGCGTCCCCTCCGCTCAGGCTTTTGTCCAACGTTGCGAGCGCACCTGGAAGAGGGTCAGGTCTGCACTTTGCCGTTATAGGGCGCAGACTGTGAGGGCTGCTAATAAGCGTAGAACTAAGAGTCCTAGATATTGTCGCGGTCAGAGAGTTTGGCTCTCCACTCAGAACCTTCCCCTTAAGACCGCTTCTCGCAAGTTGACCCCGCGGTTCATTGGTCCGTTCCGTATTTCCCAGATCATTAATCCTGTCGCAGTTCGACTTCTTCTTCCGCGATATCTTCGTCGCGTCCACCCGGTCTTCCATGTCTCCTGTGTCAAGCCCGTTCTTCGCGCCCCCACTCGTCTCCCCCCCCCCCCCCCATCCTTGTCGAGGGCGCACCCATCTACAGGGTCCGTAGGATTTTGGACATGCGTCCTCGGGGCCGTGGTCATCAGTACCTAGTAGATTGGGAGGGGTACGGTCCTGAGGAGAGGAGTTGGGTTCCCTCTCGGGACGTGCTGGACCGTGCGCTGATCGATGATTTCCTCCGTTGCCAACAGGTTTCCTCCTCGAGTGCGCCAGGAGGCGCTCGGTGAGTGGGGGGGTACTGTCATGTATTGTCATGTTGTGTCTTGTTTCTGTCCTTTCTCTTCACCCTGTCTCCCTCTGCTGGTCGTATTAGGTTACCTTTTCTTACCCTCCTTCCCCCAGCTGTTCCTTGTCTCCTCTAACTACCTCGTTCACCCCTTTTCCCACCTGTTCCCTTTTTCCCTCTGATTAGGTCTCTATATCTCTCTCTGTTCCTGCTTCTGTCCTTGTCGGATTCTCGTTTGTGTTTCCCATGCCTGAACCAGACTATCGTCGTGTTTGCTGCAACCTTGTCCTGTCCTGTCGGAATCTGCCAGTTCATCTAACCTTGTCCTGTCCTGTCGGAATCTGCCTGTCCATCTGAGCCTACATGTGTTTCCTCATTAAAGAAACGCTGTTTTGTTAATTCGCTTTTGGGTCCTCATTCACGTACCGTAACACACATGGCATTGTTGTGCATTTTAAATGTTTAAATATGAAACTATTTGTGAAAAGATTAAATGTCATTTATTTTCTCTTTGGGCTGCAATCCCGTTAACGGGATGATATGACAACAGCTAGTGAAAGTGCAGGGCGCCAAATTCAAAACAACAGAAATCTCAGAATTAAAATTCCCCAGACATATAGTACATGTATCTTATATCGTTTTAAAGGTAATTGTGTTGTTAATCCCACCACAGTGTCCGATTCCAAATATGCATTTCAGCGAAAGCACCACAAACCACAAAGATTATGTTAGGTCACCACCAAGCCACAGAATGAACACAGCCATTTTTCCAGCTAGGAGTCACAAAAAGCACAAATATAGATACAATTAATCACTAACCTTTGATGATCTTCATCAGATGACACTCATAGGACTTCAGGGTACACAGTACATGTGTGTTTTTTTTATAAAGTTAATATTTATGTCAAAAAAATCTTAGTTTACATTGGCGCGTTACGTTCACTAGTTCCAAAAACATCCAGCGATTTTGCATAGCCACATCGATTCAACAGAAATAGTCATCATAAATGCAGATGATAATACATGTTAAACACATGGAATTATAGATATACCCCTCCTTAATGCAACCGCTGTGTCAGATTTAAAAAAACGTTACGGAAAAAGCAAATCATGCAATAATCTGAGACGGCGCTCAGAAATGTAATAAAATTAGCCGCCATTTTGGAGTCAACATAAACCACAAATTACATGATAAATATTCCCTTACCTTTGATGATCTTCATCAGAATGCATTCCCAGGAATCACAGGTCCACAATAAATGCTTGATTTGTTCGATAATGTACGTTAGTTATGACCAATTGGCTACTTTTGTTAGCGCGTTTGGTACACCTATCCAAACGCTGGTGCTGGTCGACCATATCGTCAGACGAAAACTTCAAAAAGTTATATTACAGGTCGAAAAAACATTTCAAACTAAGTACAGAATCAATCATTAGGATGTTTTTATCATAAATCTTCAATAAAGTTCCAACCAGAGAATTCCTTTGTGTCTTGAGGAGGAACGGAACGCAGGAAGATATCATGTGCTATGCGCATGACCTGGAACTTGCTCTCTGCCAGTAGTCTGATTCATTCCCGTCTTATCCAGTCCCACAACACAGTAGAAGCCTCATTCAAATGTCTATAGACGGATGACATCTAGTGGAAGCCCTAGGAAGGTAATCTTCATTCACATCCCAAGGGGATTTCAAAAGGGAATGGGTTGAAAATATACCAACCTCAGATTTCTCACTTCCTGTTTGGATTTCTTCTCAGGTTTTTCCCTGCCATATGAGTTCTGTTATACTCACAGACATCATTCAAACAGTTTTAGAAACTTCAGTGTTTTCTATCCAATACTACTAATAATATGCATATATTAGCAACTGAGACTGAGGAGCAGGCTGTTTACTCTGTGCACCTCTGGGCAACTTTCATCCAAGCTACTCAATAGTGCCCCTGCAGCCATAAGAAGTTAAAACCTGTTTGGGATAGGGGGCAGCATTGGGAAGTTTGGATGAAAAGTGTGCCCAGAGTAAACTGGTCTGTTACTCAGGCCCAGAAGCTAGAATATGCATATAATTAGTACATTTAGATAGGTAACGCTCTAAAGTTTCCAAAACTGTTAAAGTAATGTCTATGAGTATAACAGAACTCATATGGCAGGCAAAAACCAGAGAAAAATCCAACCAGGAAGTGGAAATTCTGAGGTTTGTAGTTTTCAAGTGAATGCCTATCAAATATCCAGTGTCTGTGGCGTCAGATTGCACTTCCTACGGCTTCCAGTAGATGTCAACAGTCTTTAGAAGTTGTTTCATGCTTCTATTGTGAAAGGGGAGAGAATAAGAGCACTCAGAGTAAGTGGCTCACCTGAAAGCCATGAGTTGTTTATCGTGAGTGGCCATGAGTGCGCCGTTCGTTCCCTTATATTTCTAATGAAAATGGTATTGTCCGGTGTTTCTACGAACTTTAATGCAACTTTTTGACTTTTCGTCTGGATGCTGTGCCCACGCTTTGTGCATATGGATTACTGAACTAAACACGCAAACAAAAAGATGAATAAAGATTAACTTTATCGAACAAAACAAACATTTACTGTGTAACATGGAGTCCTGGGAGTGCCACCAGATGAAGATCATCAAATGTAAGTGTTTAATTTTAATGCTATTTCTGACTTTTGTGACACCTCTCCTTGGCTGGAAAATGTCTGTAAGGTTTTTGTGGCTAGGCGCTGTCCTAACATAATCGCATGGTGTGCTTTCGCCATAAAGCCTTTTTGAAATCTGACACAACAGCTGGATTAACACATTTATCTTTAAGCCTAAGTATAACACTTGTATCTTTCATCAACGTTTATGATGAGTATTTCTGTTATTTGATTTGGCGCTCTGCAAATTTCACCGGATGTATATTGTTTGAGTAAATGCATGACCTTTTTGAAATCTGATACTGTGGTTGGATTAACAAGAAGCTTATCTTTAAACTGGTGTATAATACTTGTATGTTTGAGGAATTTTAATAATGAGATTTCTGTTATTTGAATTTGGCACCCTGCAATTTCTCTGACTGTATGCCAGGTGTTCCGCTAGCGGAACACTGTTCCCAGAAAGGGTAATGAGAGAACGGTTTGTCATGGAGTAAAATCTGCTAACTCAGAGGCCCCGTCCAAGTGAACAGACATTGGTTGTAAACTATGAAACACGCCCTTCTCTTCACCACGATATAAGCCCGTTGGCGAAAATCCAACTTGGTGTTCCGAGGACAAGAGGACAACGGTCCCTACGTTGAAAGGGCTAAGATAAGAACCTAACGAAATTAGTATCGCATTTCAATGTGAAGATGATGATCGACACGCCGAAAGGATGAATTTCGACTATACCAGCCAGAATACAGCATGAGCCTAAAGTATGGCAACTTGGTATGAACTTTGAACTCTTATTCACTAAAGAAGTGATACCTCCTAGCCGATTGAGTTAGCCACAGCAACTGTAAACGTGAACTAGGAGAGAACGGACAGAGTATCCATTCTACCACGCTCCAGTTCACCACTAGACATTCTTCAGAGGACAAGAGATCCTTGCTGGACAATCCGGCCTTCTATCTGCGACCAATCTACAGAAGCGCAGCTTCAAGTAAATATTTATTGCATTTTCCTTTTCCAAATGGGCGGTTTTTAGAATGCATAAGATACTGTATTTACGATAGCATCGCTGCCTACGGCCAGATAGAGACACAAAACCTTTCCTCAGTCTTCCCGCTCTTTCATTCAAAACCCAACACCTTTTCTTTTTATAACCAGCCGTCATGTCTGTTCAGTCCGCTAGGGACGTTTTCCTTTATGACATCATTTGTAATGAATGTATGATCCATTCTGTGTAGATATAATTCTGTGTGATTATTTAGGTATTTAGTAAATAAATAATAATAAAAAAAATGTTTTGCTGATTCAACTTGCTAGCCAGGGTTCGTGAAAATAACCAAGAATTTACAACTTTCAGATGAGACCGAGTAAGGTGACGATTAAATATTGACTGCTAGTGAGGTAACAGATGACCAGGTCTTTAAGAGTTTATATGGAAGATAACAGCTCTATAAACATTATTTTGTGATGCCCCGACTTTCTAGTTAATTACATATACATGATTAGCTTAATCAGGTAATATTAATTACAGAGAAATTATTTTATAGAATAGCATGTCATATCACTTAATCCGAACATAGCCAAAGACACGACTCTGTCCATCTTTCCAAAATAAGGAACATGATGCATTACTCACTTCACTGACAACTGGAACTCATATTGGCCACATCATCATCATCATCATCATCATCATCATCCTCATCCTCATCATCCTGATCATTAATAAATCTTAAGTCGACCCCCTACTTTTTCGAACATTCTGTTAAAAATCGCGCAACATTTCAGCGTCCTGCTACTCATGCCAGGAATATAGTATATGCATATGAATAGTATGTGTGGATAGAAAACACTCTGAAGTTTCTAAAACTGGTTAAATCACGGCTGTGACTATAACAGAGCGTGTGTTTCATCGAAAAGTGCAAGAAAAACTGGTCACTGAAAGCTGAAAATAATATTAATGCGCCACCTGCATGTATTGTTTAAAGGACACCAAATTAAATAGGACTAAGGATGCAGTTCCTACAGTTTCCACACGATGTCGCCATTGTCGTCATTTTCCTGAGAATTATTTCTTGGTAAAACAAAGGAAAGGGATTCCATTTCTTCCGGTCTCCGACAGGATGTTTTGGAGGAGAGATTTCCGACCATGATTTCAAGACGTGGAGCTATTGAATACACATCGCCCCGTGATCATTTTGATAGATTATAAACGTTTACTAATACCTAAAGTTGGATTACAAAAGTATTTCGAAGTGTTTTGTGAAAGTTTATTGTCGACTTTTTTAATTTTATAAAATGACGCAGCGTTTTGAAACAATGTTTTTTTCTGAATTACACAGTTTCCATAGATGGCTATTTTGGGTATATATGGACCGATTTAATCGAAAAAAAGACCCAATAGTGATGTTTATGGGACATATAGGAGTGCCAAGAAAGAAGCTCGTCAAAGGTAATGAATGTTTTATATTTTATTTCTGCTATTTGTGTAGCGCCGGCTACGCTAATTATTTTGTTTACGTCGCCTTCAGGCATTTTGGGGTGTTGCATGCTATCAGATAATAGCTTCTCATGCTTTCGCCGAAAAGCATTTTAAAAATCTGACTTGTTGGCTAGATTCACAACGAGTGTAGCTTTAATTCAATACCCTGTATGTGTGTTTTAATGAACGTTTGAGTTTTAACGAGTACATTTAGCATTTAGCGTAGCGCATTTGCATTTCCAGGTGCCTACTTGAGACGTCTGCGTCTCAAGTAGGATCAACAGGTTTTAATTGAAGGAGGTATGTGGGTGGTATGCCAAAAGAGGAAAAAGCATATTCTGATTATATAAAGTCATATATAATGATGCTTAACTCCGGGCTTGAGACAACAAGCTGTAACTTTTGTGAGAAATATGTGATTCGGATGAACATGGGGTTGTCTTTGGTTCGTGTTTATGACACTCAGAGGCTGAGCTGCAATCTTCTAAAGTCTAAAGTAATCCAATGTTTGCAGTCCCCCTACTCTGTTGTGAGTTTCAATAAATGGATACTTGATGGTTCATATAGATTCCCATATTATAACATATTTGTTAGCAGAAGAACGTTTGTGAAAATAGTCTAGACTTGCTTTTCTCTGTCCTCATTATAATGAACTTGTAATTTTACACTACTGTACATACAATTGCAGGAAATTGTTTTAGTGGTGTATTCAACGTTGCATATCTACTAAAGCGTCTGGACACCCCTTCAAATAGTGGATTTGGCTATTTCAGCCACACCCGTTGCTGACAGGTGTATAAAATCAAGCACACCACCATGCAATCTCCATAGACAAACATTAGCAGTAGACCGGCCTTACTGAAGAGTTCAGTGATTTTCAACGTGACACCATCATAGGATGCCACCTTTCCAACAAGTCAGTTGGTCAAATTCCTGCCCTGCTAGAGCGGTCAACTATATGTGCTGTTATTGTGAAGTGCAAACATCTAAGAGCAACAACGGCTCAGCCGGCAAGCTCACAGAACTGGACCGCCGTCTGACGTCTGTTGCAACACTTACTACCGATTTCCAAACTGCCCCTGGAAGCAACATCAGCACAATAACGTTTTGTCGGAAATGTCAGAAAATTGTTTTCCATGGACAAGCAGCCGCACACAAGTCTAAGATCACTATGCACAATTCCAAGCATTGGCTGGAGTGGTGTAAAGCTTGCCTCCACTGGACTCAGGAGCAGTGGAAACACATGATCTGTACTGATGATTCACGCTTCACCATCTGGCAGTCCGATGGACAAATCTGGGTTGGGAGAACGCTACCTGCCCGAAAGCATAGTGTCAACTGTAAAGTTTGGTGGAGGAGGAATAAAGGTCTGGGGCTGTTTTTCATGGTTTGGGCTAGGCCCCTTAGTTCTAGTGATCTTAAAACGCTACAGCACACAAGGACATCCTGTGCTTCCAACTTTCTGACAACAGTTTGGGAAAGGCCCTTTCCTGTTTCAGCATGACAATGCCCCCTTGCACAAAGCGAGGTCCATACAGAAATCGTTTGTCGAGATCGGTGTGGAACAACTTGACTGGCCTGCACAGAGTCCTGACCTCTAACACCTTTGGGATAAGTTGGAAAGCCGACTGCGACCCAGGCCTAAATGCCTGACCTCACAAATGCTCTTGTGGTTGCATGGAAGCAAGTCCCCGCAGCAATGTTCCAACATCTATTGGAAAGCTTTCCCAGAAGAGTGGAGGCTGTTATAGCAGCAAAGGTGGACCAACTACATATTAACACCCATGATTTTGGAATGAGATGTTCGACCAGCAGGTGTCCACATACTTTTGCTCATGTAGTGTATATCAATGATGAACAATAATTAAAGTAGGACCAAATGCAGGCTCCAGTCAGCATTCTTGACTCCAACCGTGTTTCACACGTATCGGTTTAACTTATTTGATCAATCACAATAGCTAGTGTTAGTCAGTGGAACTATGAGCTAAAATACTGTATAGGGTAATTCATGTTCTGATCCCAGAAATGTTCCAAATACACAAACTGCTATTTCTCTCAAATTTTGTGCACAGATTTGTTTACATCCCTGTTAGTGACCATTTGTCATTTGCCAAGATAATCCATCCGCCTGACAGGTTTGGCATATCAAGAAGCTGATTATAGCTGATCATTCCACAGATGCACCTTTTTCTGGGGACAATAAAAGGCCACACTAAAATGTGCAGTTTTGTCACACAACACAATGCCACAGATGTCTCAAGTCTTGAGGGAGCATGCAATTGGCATGCTGGCTGCAGGAATGTCCACCAGAGCTGTTGCTAGAGTATTGAATGTTAATTTATCTACCATAAGTCTCACGACCGCATGCCACGTGTCGTTTGCTCTCGTTGTTAACAGAGTGCCCTATGTGGCGGTGGGGTTATGGTAGGGGCAGGCATAAACTACGGACAAGGAACACAATTATATTTTATCGATGGCAATTTGAATACAGAGAGATACCGTAACAAGATCCTGAGGCCCATTGTTGTGCCATTTATCTGCCTCCATCACCTTACGATTTAGCATGATAATGCACAGCCCCATGTCGCAAGGATCCTGGAAGCTGAAAATGTCCCAGTTCTTCCATGGCCTGCATACTCACCAGACATGTCACCCATTGAGGATCAACGAGTACGACAGCATGTTCCAGTTCCCACCAATTTCTAGCAACTTCACACAGCCATTGAAGAGGATTGGACAATCTTCCACAAGCCACAATCAACAGCCTGATCAACTCTATGTGAAGGAGATGTACGAGGCAAATGGTGGACACTCCACATACTAACTGGTTTTCTGATTCACGCCCCTACTTTTTTTTTATGTATCTTTGACCAACAGATGTGTATCTGTTTTCCCAGCCATGTGAAATCTATACATTAGGGCCTAAGATATTTAATTAAATTGACTTATTTCCTTGTATGAACTGCAACTCAGTAAAATCATTGAAATATTTTTGTGCAGTATAGCTAGATGAGACAACCACATATCACAGTCAAATATACAGGAGGAAACATTCAATTCCACCTAAACAGTAGACATATATATTTATAGTGTTTTGCAAAAAATACTAATTTCATACACAACTAAAATCAATTAATAAAACATTTGAGAACACTAAAATTTAACACACACATGAAGGTAACCATAAGCAATCATCTAGCATTTTGGAAATAGACGGCTCTCTGAGGGCTGGAGGGCACTACGTAATGACATAGATGTCTCCATTACAGTTAATACAGCATACATTGACTTAATCATTTCCCTTACATACCTGAAAATACTGTACATAGTGCTTGTCTGTTCAGCTCTGTTCTGTTGGTTCACGTCCATTACTGTGTGTGGCAGGCAGGGTTGGGTGAGAGGTAGCAGACAGGGTTGGGTGAGAGGTAGAAGGCAGGGTTGGGTGAGAGGTAGCAGACAGGGTTGGGTGAGAGGTAGGAGGCAGGGTTGGGTGAGAGGTAGAAGGCAGGGTTGGGTGAGAGGTAGGAGGCAGGGTTGGGTGAGAGGTAGGAGGCAGGGTTGGGTGAGAGGTAGGAGGCAGGGTTGGGTGAGAGGTAGAAGGCAGGGTTGGGTGAGAGGTAGAATGCAGGGTTGGGTGAGAGGTAGGAGGCAGGGTTGGGTGAGAGGTAGGAGGCAGGGTTGGGTGAGAGGTAGGCTGGCAGGATTGGGTGAGAGGTAGGCGGGAAGGGTTTGGTGAGAGGTAGGCAGGCAGGGTTGAAAGGAGAGGGAGGCAGCCAGGCAAAATGGGGAGATGTGTGTATATGCTAGACCATTACTTTAATAGGCTGAAGGGCCAGCTTCTACACGAACACATGCTCACATGCATGCAAACACACACATACAGTATGTCCTTCTATCCTCGTGGGGACCTAAAATTCCTTATATTAAGCAAACCAGACAACACCATTTTATTTATTTATTTTATTCATGGATAACCAGGGGCACACTCCAACACTCAGACATAATTTCCAAACAAAGCATTTGTGTTTGATGAGTTCACCAGATCAGAGGCAGTAGGAAAATATGTGTTAATTGAACCATTTCCTGTCCATCTAAGCATTCAAAATGTAATGAGTTGTCATGAATTGTTCGTTCGGCGGTCGACGTCACCGACTTTCTAGCCATCGCCGATCCACCTTTCATTTTCTATTTGTTTTGTCTTGTTTTCCCACACACCTCTGTTCCCCCCATGTTTGTGTGTGGAATTGTTTGTTGTAAGTGTTTAGTGCATTGCTGACTGGTTGGCGACGGGTTGTTTCAACCCGTATTTTGCTGTTCTGGGTGTCGTTTGTTTTTGCATCATTAAAGTACTCGGGCTGTTACCCATTTCTGCTCTCCTGCGCCTGACTTCCCTGCTGCCAGTTACGCATCGCTTACACAACTAATTTTTGGTGTCATGGAAAATGTATGGAGTAAAAAGTACATTATTTTCTTTACTCCCTGTTCACACACGGCTGCGTGGCCATGCACACCTCCAACTCAATCACCAAGTTTTCAGACGACACTACAGTGTTAGGCTTGATTACCAAATACGACAAGACGGCTTACAGGGAGGAGGTGAGGGCCCTCGGAGTGTGGTGTCAGGAAAATAACCTCACACTCAACGTCAACAAAACAAAGGAGATGATCGTGGACTTCAGGAAACAGCAGAGGAAGCACCCCCCCTATCCACATCGACGGGACAGTAGTGGAGAGGGTAGAAAGTTTTAAGTTCCTCGGCGTACACACCACGGACAAACTGAAATGGTCCACCCACACAGACAGCATGGTGAAGAAGGCGCAGCAGCGCCTTTTCAACCTCAGGAGGCTGAAGAAATTCGGCTTGTCACCTAAAACACTAACAAACTTTTACAGATGCACAATCGAGAGCATCCTGTCGGGCTGTTTCACCGCCTGGTACGGCAACTGTCTGCACAATGCATCACCGAGGGCAAACTACCTTCCCTCCAGGACACCTACACCACCCGATGTCACAGGAAGGCCAAAAAGATCATCAAGGACAACAACCACCCGAGCCACTGCCTGTTCACCCCGCTATCATCCAGAAGGCGAGGTCAGTACAGGTGCATCAAAGCTGAGACCGAGAGACTGAAAAACAGCTTCTATCACAAGGCCATCAGACTGTTAAACAGCCATCACTAACATTGAGTGGCTGCTGCCAACATACTGACTCAACTCCAGCCACTTTAATGATGGAAAAATGTATGTAATAAATGTATCACTAGCCACTTTAAACAATGCCACTTGATATAATGTTTACATACCCTACATTACTCATCTCATATGTATACACTGTACTCTATACCATCCACTGCATCTTGCCTATGCCGTTCTATACCATCACTCATTCATATATTTTTTTATGTACATATTCTTATTCATTCCTTTACACTTGTGTGTATAAGGAAGTTGTTGTGAAATTGTTAGGTTAGATTACTGGTTGGATATTACTGCATTGTCGGAACTGGAAGCACAAGCATTTTGCTACACTCGCATTAACATCTGCTAACGATGTGAATGTGACAAATAACATTTGATTTTGATTTGAATGTAATGAGGTAAAGTTGTCAAAAATGTACAGATACTTACACCAGTGCCCTTAACCTTACCATAACCCTAACATTAACCTGTAGCCCTAACCCTAAGCCTAAACCTAACTCCTAATAATAATACTAACCTCTAACCACTTACCCTAACCTTAAACCTAACCCCTAAGCTTAAAATAGCCTTTTTGCTCATGGCGATGTGGGAAATGTCCCCACAAGGGAGAATTGTCCTTGTTGTGGACTACACTGAGTGTACAAAACACTAGGAACACCTGCTCTTTCCATGACATAGACTGACCAGGCGAATCCAGGTGAAAGCTATGATCACTTATTGATATCACTTGTTAAATCCACATCAAACAGTGAAGATGAAGATGAGGAGACTGGTTAAAGAAGGATGTTTAAGCCTTGAGACAACTGAGACATGGATTGTGTATGTGTGCCATTCAGAGGATGAATGGGAAAGACAAAAGATTGAATTGCCTTTGAATGGGGAATGGTAGTAGGTGCCAGGCACGTGGAAAGCATTGGAGTCAACATGGGCCAGCATCCCTGTGGAACGCTTTCGACAATTGAGAATGTTCTCAGGGCAAAAGGAGGCGCAACTCAATATTTGGAAGGTGTTCCTAGTGTTTTGTGCACTCAGTGCATTTCTGTGTGTAAGAGGAGGGTCTGTGAATGCCCAAATAGTTTGTTGTACTGATATATGGCATGAGTCATACTTTGGTCTACATCTCTCTTTCTCAACCCCTCTCACTATATCTCTACCACCCCCCCCCAACAAAAGTGAAATAAACAATACAAATGAACAGAAAACATTACACTCACAGAAGTTCCAAAATAATAAAAACATTACAAATGTCATGTTATGTTAATATACAGTGTTGTAACGATGTGCAAATAGTACAAAAGGAAAAAAAATGTAATAAATATGGGTTGTATTTACAATGGTGTTTGTTATTCACTGGTTGCCCTTTTCTTGTGGCAACAGGTCACAAATCTTGCTGATGTGATGGCACACGATGGTATTTCACCCAGTAGCTATTGGACTTTATCAAACTTGGGTTTGTTTTCAATTTCTTTGTGGATCTGTGTAATATGAGGGAAATATGTGTTGCTTATATGGTCATGCAGGAGGTTAGGAAGTGCAGCTCAGTTTACACCTCCTTTTGTTGGCAGTGTGCACATAGAATGTCTTCTTTTGAGAGCCAGGTCTTCCTATGGTGGCCTTTCTCAATAGCAAGGCTGTTCTCACCGAGTCTGTACCTAGTCAAACCTTTCCTTAAATTTGGGTCAGTTACAGTGGTCAGGCCCATTTTTTCTCAATTTCCGCCTGAATGACGTGCCCAAAGTAAACTGCCTGTTGCTCAGGCCCTGAAGCCAGGATATGCATATAATTGGCACCATTGGAAAGAAAACACTTTGACGTTTGTGGAAATGTTACAATAAGGTAGGAGAATATAACACAATAGATATGGTAGGAGAAAATCCAAAGAAAAACCAACCTGATTTTTTTCTTTTTGAGAGTCCATGCTCTTACAATGGAAAGTTTAAGGGCATACTGGAAATTAGCTCCCTGTATGCAATTCTTATGGATTCCATAGGGTATCAGCAGCCTATGTCCAAGGTTTCAGGCTTGTAGCTTCAAAAACAAAGAAGAAAAATCAGTTTCCTTTGAACATACTTCTTTCCGTAAGACATATTATAGTTTGATTACATTTTAGGCTATCTGAGTAGTAAAGAGAAACTTATTTTGACTTGTTGAAACAAAGTTTAGCGGTAGATTTCGGATTCCTGCCTCTGCATGTTGAACGAGTGGATTACTCATATCGATGGCGCCAACTAAAGGGACTTTTTGGGATATAAAGAAGGATTTTATCTAACAAAACAACACTATGTGTGATAGCTGGACACTTTGGATTCCAAATCAGAGGAAGATTTTCAAAAGGTAAGTGAATATTTAATCGCTATTTGTGAATTTATGAAACCTATGCCGATGGAAAAATATTTTGATGTGGGGTGCCGTCCTCAAACAATCGCATGGCATGCTTTCGCTTTAATAGCTACTGTAAATCACACAGTGCAGTTAGATTACCAAGAATTTAAACTTTCAACCGACATAAGACACTTACATGTACCTAAAAGAGGTTAAAACCTCTTGGAACTACCCATCCCGGATCCGGGAGAATTGTCATCAACTACACTAGTTAGCATAGCGCAACGGTCAAATAATATTATTGGAGAATATTCATATTCATGAAATAACAAGTGAAATATATTGAAACACAGCTTAGCCTTTTGTTAATCACCCTGTCATCTCAGATTTTTAAATTATGCTTTACAGCCAAAGCAAGACAAGCGTTTGTGTATGTTTATCGATAGCCAAGCATAGCATTATGTCCAGCTAGCAGCAGGAAGCTTGGTCACAAAAATCAGAAAAGCAATCAAATTAATCGTTTACCTTTGATGATCTTCAGATGTTTTCACTCACGAGACTCCCAGTTAGACAGCAAATGTTCCTTTTGTTCCATAAAGATAATTTTTATACCCAAAATACCTCCGTTTGTTGGTCACGTTATGTTGAGAAATCCACCGAAAATAGCGATCACGACAACGCCAAAAAAAAATTCAAATTATATCCATAATATCAACAGAAACATGGCAAACGTTTTTTATAATCAATCCTCAAGGTGTTTTTCAAATATCTATTTGATAATATATCAACCGGGACAATTGGCTTTTGAGTAGGAGCGAGAGGCAAAATGACTACCTCTGTCTTTTACGCAAGAATCACTCTGAGAGCCCTCAGCAAGTCACTTACACAATGTAGTCGTTTACACTCATTCTTCAACACAAAGGGAATAGGTAGAAAAAGGAATCTGGTTGATATCCCTTTCAATGGCCAATAGGGGTACATAGGAACACAACGGTTTCAAAATAAGAGGCACTTCCTGTTTGGATTTTCCTCAGGGTTTCGCCTGCAATATCAGTTCTGTTATACTCACAGACAATATTTTGACAGTTTTGGAAACTTTAGAGTGTTTTCTATCCTAAGAAGTCAATTATATGCATATTCTAGCATCTGGTCCTGAGAAATAGGCGGTTTACTTTGGGAACGTTATTTTTCCAAAAATAAAAATAGCGCCCACTAGTTTCAAGAGTTTAATATCCATAATTGTTATGATTATTTATTTGAATTGCGCTTCACCGGAAGTTGTCCCGCTAGAGGGACGCCTAGACCTAAAAGGTTTTTAATTCTTTCTAATGTGTCAAGTAATTATCTTTTTGTTTTCTCATGAATTGGTTGTGTCTAATTGTGTTGCTGTCCTGGGGCTCTGTGGGGTCTGTTTGTGTTTGTGAACAGAGCCCCAGGACCAGCTTCCTTAGGGGACTCTTCTCCAGGTTCATCTCTCTGTAGGTGATGGCGAGGGGTGGTGTTATGGAAGGTTTGGGAATTACTTTTCTGGATTTTGATAATTAGCTGGTATTGGCCTAACTCTGCTCTGCATGCATTATTTGGTGTTTTACTTTGTACACGGAGAACATTTTTGCAGAACTCAATTTGGTGTTTGTCCCATTTTTTGAATTCTCGGTTTGTGAGCGGACCCAGACCTCACAACCATAATGGGTTCCATAACTGATTCAAGTATTTTTAGCCAGATCCTAATTGGTATGTCACATTTTATGTTCCTTTTGATGGCATAGAAGGTCCTTCTTGCTTTGTCACTCAGCTTGTTCACAGCTTTGTGGAAGTTACCTGTGGCGCTGATATTTAGTTTTTTGTGTGCTCTAGGGCAACAGTGTCTAGATGGAACTTATTTTTGTGGTCCTGGAGACTGGACCATTTTTGGAACATCATTATTTTTGCCTTACTGAGATTTGCTGTCAGGGCCCAGGTCTGGTAGAATCTGTGCAGAAGATCTAGGTGCTGCTGTAGGCCCTCCTTGGTTGGTGACAGAAGCACCAGGTCATTAGCAAACAGTAGACATTTGACTTCATAATCTAGAAGGGTGAGGCCGGGTGCTGCAGACATTTCTAGTCCCCTCACCAATTTGTTGATATATATGTTGAAAAGGGTGGGGCTTGTGCTGCATCCCTGTCTCACCCCATGGCCCAGTGGAAAGAAAAGTGTGTGTTATTTGACAATTTTAACCACACACTTGTTTTTTTTTTACCTGGATTTTACCATGTCATATGTTTTTCCCCCAACACCATTTTCCATCAATTGTATAGCAGACCTGCCAAATTGAGTCAAAGGCTTTTTGGAAATCAAGAAAGCATGAGAAGACTCTGCCTTTGTTTTGGTTTGTTCGTTGTCAGTTAGGGTGTGCAGGGTGAATACGTGGTCTGTCGTACGGTAATTTGGTAAAAATTTGATATTTGCTCAGTACATTGTTTTCACTGAGGAAATGTACAAGTCTGCTGTTAATGAAACTGCAGAGGATTTTAACAAGGTTGCTGTTGATGCATATCCCACATTAGTTATTGTGGTCAAATTTGTCTCTACTTTGTTGATTGGGGTGATCGGTCCTTGGTTTCAAGTACTGGGAAGATACCAGAGCTAAGGATGATGTTAACTTCTTGGCGCACCCATCCCTTTAGAGGGACCATTTTCGTCAACATCCACTGAATTGCAGAGCGCCAAATTCAATTCATGAAATCACAAGTGCAATATACCAAAACACAGCTTAGCTTGTTTTTAATCCACCTAGCGTGTCAGATTTCAAAAAAGCTTTGTAGCAAAAGCTATCCAAGCGTTTATGTTGGGAAATTTCTCTCAGCAGACAAAACATTACAAACAGCTAGCAGCAGAGTAGATTGGTCACGAAAGTCAGGAAAGCAATAAAATGAATCGCTTACCTATGATGATCTTCGGATGTTTGCACTCACGAGACTCCCAGTTACACAATAAATGTTCCTTTTGTTCGATAAAGATGATTTTTATATCCAAAATACCTCCATTTGGTTGGCGTGTTTTGTTCAGAAATCCACAGGCTTGAGCGGTCACGATGGGGCTGACGAAAATTCCAAACAATATCCTTAAAGTTCGTAGAAACATGTCAAACGTTTTTTATAATCAACCCTCAGGTTGATTTTACAATGAATAATCAATAAAATTTCAACCGGACTGTAGCTTTTTCAATAGGAGAGAGAGAGAGAAAATGTCTGCTCCAAGCTGTTGCGCATGCAAAACTCTGCTGGCACCCAGCCATCCACCGACATGAAGGAATCGTTCACACTCATTTTTCAGAATAAAAGCCTGAAACTATGTCTAAAGACTGTTCACACCATGTGGAAGCCATAGAGAAATCTAGTTGATATCCCTTTAAATGGAGGGAAGGCATGCAATGGAACAGAGAGGTTTTAGGAAATACAGCACTTCCTGGTTGGATTTTCCTCCAGTTTTCGCCTGCAATATCAGTTATGTTATACTCACAGACAATATTTTGACAGTTTTGGAAACTTTAGAGTGTTTTCTATCCTAATCTGACAATTATATTCATATTCTAGATTCTGGGCCTGAGAAATAGGCAGTTTCATTTGGGTACGTTTTTCATCCAAACATTAAAATACTGCCCCCTACACTCAAGAGGTTAAGGAGTTTAAGAATAGCCCATTGGAATTTGTTGTCTGTATATTTGATAATTTTATTGAGGATGCCATCAACACCACAGGCCTTTTTGGGTTGGAGGGTTTGTGTTTTGTCCTGTAGTTCATTCAATATAATCGGAGAATCCAGTGGGTTCTCGTAGTCTTTAATAGTTGATTCTAAGATTTATATTTGATCATGTATATGGTTTTGCTGTTTGTTCTTTGTTATAGAGCCTACGAGATTGGAGAAGTGGTTTAGATACCCCTTCGTGTTGTTGTTTGTTAATAGTTTTCCAGTTTTCCCAGAAGTGGTTAGTCTATGGATTCTTCAATTACATTGAGCTGATTTCTGACGTGCTGTTCCTTCTTTTTCCGTAACGTATTTCTGTATTGTTTTTGTGAAGGCTCAGGTTTTCTAGGTCTGTATGTTTTGGTTGGATATGTTTAAAAGAAATCTTAGGTTCTGCATTCTTCATCAAATCATTTGTCATTGCTGTTCATTTTCTTCAGTTTTCTGTTTGACATTTTTAGATTTGATAGGGAAGCTGAGAGGTTAAATATACTATTTAGATGTTCTACTGCCAAGTTTACACCTTCACTATTACTGTGAAACGTTTTGCCCATGAAGTTGTCTGAAAGGGATTGAATGTGTTGTTGCCTAATTGTTTTTGGGTAGGTTTCCACTCTACATTCCTTCCATCTATAGCAATTCTTAATATTATTAATTTCCTTTGGCTTTGACACCTCATTTTTTATTACATTTTTTATTTAACCTTTATTTAACTAGGCATGATTGAGTATAGCTCTTTTGAAGTCGACTTTGATTTTGCTGTGATCTGATAGGGGTTTCAGTGGGCTGACTGTGAACGCTCTGAGAGACTCTGGGTTGAGGTTAGTGATAAAGTAGTCTACAGTACTACTGGAGTCCCCTCGAAACCTACCATTGACTATGTACATACCCAGTGTGCGACAGAGCTGCAGGAGTTGTTACATGGTTTTGTTTGTTATGTTGTCGTAGTTGTGCCTAGGGGGGCATATTGTGGAGGGAATGCTGTCACCTCCAGGCATGTGTTTGTTCCCCTGTGTGCTGAGGGTGTCAGGTTCTTGTCCGGTTCTGGCATTTAGGTCGCCACAGACTAGTACATGTCCCTGGGCCTGGAAATGATTGATTTCCCCCTTCAGGATGGAGAAGCTGTCTTCATTAAAGTATGGGGATTCTAGTGGGGGGATATAGGTAGCACACAGGAGGACATTTTTCTCTGTTTTTGAATTTCTAGCCAAATGTAAAATGTTCCTGTTTTGATTCATTTAACAGAGCGAGTTAGATCTGACCTAAACCTAACTAGGTCTCTCTCTCTCTCTCTCTCTCTCTCTCTCTCTCTCACACACACACACACACACACACACACACACACACACACACACACACACACACACACACACACACACACACACACACACACACACACACACACACACACACACACACACACACACAGAGCAGCAAAGACATTCAGCGACCGGTTATTTTAGTGAGTCGGCTCTGTGGTGCTGGGGAATGAGTCCATACGTATGTTGTTCTCTTTGTGACCAGTAGATGGCAGTAATAGTATGTGCGAGCTCTATTCTGGGCCACTGTGGCCAACAACCCTGGTCGTGCAGGGCTACATGAATTATGCTCTAAATGAATGATTCTCATACCAACATTAAGGAATATTGAAATGTACAACACCCACTTAACCCAAAAGAGGCAAGGGCATGTCTATATATCATTCAAAAAAGAGAAAAATTATATTTGAGAGCTTTGTCAAGAGGCTGTATCATTGAACCTGAAACTGCATTTTATCCATGTTTGTTTATGGTGCGGTTGTCGGCGTGTGTACAGCAGTCTCCATGACGACGTATATTTACTCTAAGGTAGGTAACATTTACAAGGGGAGGCTGGAGGCAGTATTCTGCTCCTCCTATGATTAAAACATAAACAGACTGCTGCCAATCTGGACAACGTCAACAACCCACACACACTGCCTAGAACCGTATTCTACTCCAATGACGACTGTAGACTTCAACCTACATGATTTAAAGGTCTCCTGCTCGTATTTGAGTTGATGGCCGTCATGTGGAGGATAGGTAATGGATGGAATGGTGGAGGGAGGCTGCAGCAGGCTCGCCAGCAGATTGTGCTTCGGCCCGTGCCTGAGGCTGGTTGTGTCTGTTTGTACACCGTCGGATGTCATTTTATCTGCACCTGGAGGAACATGGTTTGGTTAGAGTTTTGCCCTCTAATCTGATTCAAACGACTATCGTTCTCTCTATGCGTGTCAGAGAGTGGGAGAGAGTGGGAGAAAAGGAGAGAGTGTTGTGCCTGTGGCGGCAAGCCCACAAAGCCATTAGCTGCAAAACTGTGCCCAGGTTCTCTGTCATCTGGTTAGCTTAGTAAAACCAACCCTTTCCCGCTCCTTAGCTCCCGCCTTCCAGCGCTCCCCTTCTCCCCTTCTCCCCTCCATCTTTTTCTCTTTTCCGAGTCATTTCAGCCTCACTGAGTGGTACCGGCAATCTGTGGATTCCACTATGCTGTCATTAAAAACACCTCTTTTGAAGACTGTACAGAAAGAGAGGAGTGAGGGAAGAGGATGGAGGAGGAGGAGGAAGATGAGGAAGATGAGGAGAAAATAAGAAAAAGGGGCAAGAGGAGTAAAGTGAGGGAGCTATCTGTCTCTCCATCTCTCTGTCAGTTCTCTCTCTTTCCCTCCCTGTCTATCTTTCACAATGCACACAACCCCAAGCGTCCAGTAAGTGAACTTGTCTGTACAATAGGCAGCTTGGTGAATAGATAATCATTCTAAAACCCTTCGAAACGTTGAGCCAGAAGAGGAGCAGAGGACCAGTTATAAACCAACTGCAGAGGATTATGTCTGGACAAGAGGAGCAGATAACCAGATTACTGCCCGGCGGATGGACACAGAGAGAGACAGAGAGACACACCAAACCCTGATACTATAGAGTAGGGGTATGGGGAGGGAGGGAGCGAGATAGAGAGAGGGGGATATAAGGGGAGGGAGGGAGAGAGCGATAGGAGTAGAAAGAGGGAGAAAGTAAGAGAATGAGAGAGAGAGAAAGGGACAGAGATCTCAGGCAGTGTTGGCTGTTGTGATCATGGTCCCCCTCCTCCCGCTCCGCCCCCACAATAACTCCATGGACTTGCTTTAGTGTGCAGGGCGCTATCCATTGTGCTGATACAGCGCAGAGGAGACAGGCTACAGATTCCACGCCAAATCTATGGTCTATAGTGTGATAGAAGCAGAATTCAATGTGATTCCAATGCAAGAACCGCCCAAAATTGTCCCCCCTCACCGATATCAACTACACCCTTAGTCACTCTGGTCATGGCCTTCCTTCCAGCTCTGTGGCCGACCAGCAGCTTTATCCCACAGCCCTCTGAAGAGACAGGACACACTGATGGGATTAATTTCGGATCATCCGGACACAAGCCCCGGAAAGTCTGCCTGCCTAACACAGCCCAGCATGGCTATAAGAGCTTGGAGTAAGTCTAACACAGCCCAGCCTTGTGAAGTCAGTGCTTAGTCACACAGCCCAACCAGGCTTCTGAACAGCCCAAAATAGCCCAGACAAACCAGGCTTTAGTCTATCAAAGCCCAGAAAGGCTACTGCCAACAGTGCACAGCCCAACGTAGTCCATGCAGCCCATCAGTGGGAGGGAGTAAATGATTGGGTTGCTCAGTGAGTGGAGGGGTGATTCATTGGTATGGTGAGTGTGTGCCTTGAAAAAAAGAAGGGGAGAGAGAGAGAGAGAGATGCACATATGTGCACACTCAGTAGACGAATCAAGGGACTGTCACACAAAATAAGAAATACAAACAGCCACATGCACACACTAAATGGCAGCGATCTTTTCTTCACGGACTGCATATTTGCACTCGCTGAAGTATTTACAATTTACATAAAATATTTTCAATTAACTCGACTCTTGCACGCCTCCTCTTGTGAAATAAATGATATGAATTGATACTTAATGGTTTCTAATGATTTAATGATCACGGTTTTACATGTAGACGCAGTTTGTTTCGCATCTCAATTGACCCAGTCGATTAGTCTGTATTCAAAGCTGCACATCGAGAAAATTAAAAGAAAAACTAGCAATTCTAAATCCCACCCCATCTAAAGACAAATCTCTCTCTCTCTCTCTCTCTCTCTCTCTCTCTCTCTCTCTCTCTCTCTCTCAGTGTCTATCTCCCACTACTCAGTACTCTCCCAGCCAGCTAGAAGGACCTCAGCCATTCAGTGACGTGAACGGGGGAGAGGTAATAATCCATAATTTTCAAATGCAATTACACCGGAGCCTCTCTGATCGGGCATACATCCATACACTGCCACGTGGGTTAGGTTTAATGTTCACTGATGAGAAACCAAACGATATCAAATAACATGGAGGGATGTGACCTGGGGATAACCTTTCAGGTGTTCAGGCTAAGTGATCCTGAGATGGAGAGAAAGAGGGCTGGGGGGCTGAATATCTAACTAAAACAACAGGAACTGTGACTAGTACTAGCGTGTTTCTCCTTTATCAAGCTGCTTGTAACTCCGAGAACTCAAAAGAGTAAAAGAGGTAATGAAACTGAAATCGACAAATATAAACGTTCCACCAGAGAGCCAGACTGAGGGAGTCCTGAAGATAAAATGTGACAGGCAGACTGTAGACGTCCCCAAAGCAGAGCTCTATAAGCAGGCTGAGGGGGTCCTGCAGCTCTAGTCTGACAGGCTGAAGCATTGGAAGCGGTGCTCTGTCCTACACTCAGGGCACACCAATCAGAGCAGCCATATTGGACTAATTAAGGCCTTAATGAGGCCCTTAACAAGGCCTCACTAACAAGGCTCTTGCGAACAGGCTGGGACCCCCTGGAGAGCCACAGGAACTCTCAGGTTGCTCGCTGTTCCAAGAACGTGTCACCTCTACTGTTCTATTTCATCCAGGAGGGCGAACGCCAGAGAGCGAGGATAGACTCTCACATCCATTTCTCTCTCTCTCTGGCTGACTCATACACAGATCAGGGGTCAACTCTCTTGACATGTCTCACCCAGCAGCGTATCTGAGCTCTGGGCCTTGGAGACATGCTGACTTCCTACAAAAATATAGTAGAATGAAGGGGGAAGTTGGCAGTTGTCCACTTCGAGGCTTGTGCAAATCTCTGGCCAAAATACTCACGTAATTACCTCATTTAAGCTTAATACAATTTGTCATATTGCTACCTTTTTTGTCGTTTCCAACATACAGTAAAATACTTCATTTTTATTTTGGCAGCCAACAGTTTGAACTTGTTTAGACATCCTCCCCAAATTCAAGGAATAATCAACATCCTTTCGCCGAATAGCAATGGAATTTCTTGTCGTTGTATAACGTGTCACCACATTTCATTGTGGTGTAAATAGCCTACATTCTGCAGTCCACATCCCCCAGTCCACTGTAACTAGACAAAAAATGACAGTATAGGGAGGTTTCTACACGAGTCTCGCAGAGGCATCAATTGGGTATGGCAGTCGCCATACCCTAGCTCAACACTGACAATTTAAAATCGGCCACTAAAATCATTCCAATCCCAATTAAAAGGCCAATGCAGTTTATCGGGACTAGTTGGTTGGCTTTAGGACCTTGCAGACGGCTCAGAGTTGACAGAAAGGATATTTGCCCTGCTGCCCAGGCCGAGAGCACTGAGGTATGGCTGAGAACGCATCAAAACAGCTGCAGTGAGCAGTGCCCCTTTTTTCTCTCACTGAGGTGGAAAACGGCTGTAGTAGAGGTTCTATGGCCAGTCATGTGTCTGTAGAATGTTAAGTCCCTTATCGACTGAGGTGAATGAAGCTCCAGCAGCCACAGTGATATCAACCCTATAACACATAATTTGGCTTCTTTTTGTCTGTTCTCCAAATGTAGAAATGCAATAAATGAGCTTCAATGAGAATTTCAAAACAATCACCCCCTTTCCCTTCACCATACCCAAGGTCTAGTTGAAATTATGCCCATGGAGTCTCGTCTTCTATGCCTGAATCTCACAAAGGGTGCTGAGGATGCATCATCGTTTGAATGTGGACCCCCCCGAGAGAGAGAAAAAATAAGGACGAGGAAGTGAACATTAGAGGGGAAAAAGAGGGAGCAGGGGATGAACAGAAGAGGGGAAACAAATGTGAGAGCCGTGGTGCATGAAATTAAAAAGATACCTTCAAATATTCCTGCTTTATGGCAAGCCCTCCCAAAGCTCTCTCTCTCTTCTACTCTCCTCCTCCGCTCTCCCTCAATTCAATTCTATTCAAGGGTCTTTATTGGCATGGGGAACATATGTTTACATAGCTAAAGCAACTGAAATGGATAAACAAAAGTGAAATAAACAATGAAAAAATGAACGGTAAATATTACACTCACCCAAGTTCCAAAATAATAAAGGCATTTGAAGTGTCATAGTATGTCTATATACGGTGTTGCAACGATGTGCAAGTAGTTAAAGTAAAAAAGGGAAAATAAATAAACATACATATGGGTTGTATTTACAATGCTGTTTGTTCTTCACTGGTTGCCCTTTTCTTGTGGCAACAGGTCACACATCTTGCTGCTGTGATGGCACACTGTGGTCTCTCTCTCTCTTTCTCCCTCTCCCCCTTTCCTCCTTTCCCTCTGTGTTGATCGGCGAGGAGGGGAGTGGGCAGGGTAGATCTAAGATGGTGTAACCTTTAAGGTATGTCCAAATCAATAAAGCTCTCCTGTTCCTTCTCAGCAGTCCACTGCCTTCAGCAAGTCTAGGGGACTCTGAATATTTGTTCAGTCTGCTTCTGCTTTGAAATATCTGACTTCTTATCAAAGGTGGAGGCATCCGTATAGCGGTGTGTCTCTTTCTCTCTTGGTGCTATGTGGAATCCTGTAGTCTCAAGGCAGATGGCCTGTAGCCGTCGTCGACAAGCACTCTATGTACCTCGCTACTTAAACCAGTGAGCTACATCAAAGCACGTTGGGAGGCAGAGCACTGTACCTTTAAGGCTCAATCCAGCCTCAGCAGCAACAGTCTCTGAATCGGAGTCTTTGCCATCCGCTTTCTCCTCACAGCAGACATCTGCCTGATACACACAAAGCGAAAAACACACACACCATAGGGTGCAGAGATATTCCACCCTTTTTTAAACACATTTTGAATATTGTTAAGAGTCATAATCCCATATGTTCATATTCTTTCTGTTGCCGTGCCGCAGGGAGGGTAAAGGTAAATAGACTCTACCCAAAAGAGGAGGGATATTAGCATGTAAACAGACGGAAGGAAAATACTCTGTTGGGTCTGACTGTTGCTGTGCTGTGCTGTACAGAACACAACACAACATACTGCTTTCAAAGCATAGACTGACTTGGACCTGAGACTTAAACATGTTCAGACTAAGAAAATACATTTTTAATAATCCACTTTTTTTTTAAATTAAAGCAGCGAGGACTCTGTTTATCTCTCCTCTGACCATCTTAAGATAACCCTGCCGAGCTAAACCCTGCCGAACTAACCCTGCCGAGCTAAACCCTGCCGAATGTGTTTACCTTACCAACTCTATATTATCAGCAGCAGCAGACTCCTGAGGTAGCCAATGCATAATAGACATCTCTTTCTAATCAGTCTCAATAGACGAGCTAATATGATCAGGCAAACATTTTCTTCAACGAAAAACCAGAGTCAAGACTAATCCAACACAGAAATGACCACTCCAATTTGGCGCTTATATAATCACAATAAACTCATGAGATATTCTATACCTTGGATCAGGATTTTTCCTGTACACGTTTTGTGACATGGCTAGGGAAAATCGCTCAGTCTTAGTTATAGACAATAACAAGGTCCCACTGTAGGATATAACTAGAGATTACATGTTCAGTATGTGAGAGAACTCCTTGCTTATTGTATTAACTAATCATTGGTGGTCTGTCTAGGTAGCAGCCTACACCGGTCGTGAAGCTGTGAGTTTGGGGAGAGAAAATGTCTTCCCCCTCAGTCTCAGCCTCACTGAGCTCTGTGATCTCTCAAAGCCCCAATGTGTCAGTGACAAGATATTGACTTCTATCTTTATGTGGAGTCAGTCCCTGAGGAAGTCCAGGGGACAGCAGCCCAGCTATCGATCCACAGGAGTGATATGAGCTATGGGCACACCTCCTATGATAAATCTATCGGCTGGGCGATATGAAGTATGCACATGCCACACGAGGTATGATGTATGTACGGCTGGAGAGATTGATGAAATGACTCTCCTCACCACACACACACATACAGTTTGGCTGAAATCGTGGCTCTCTAAATGTAAAACATCTTTGATTAACAGGGGACTTACTTCCCTCTCTCTTTCTCCGTCTCTCTTTCACTGTCTTTGTCTCTCTTTACCCTTTCGCTCTCTTCCGATCCGTTTCTATTTTTCTCTCTTTCTCCCTCTTCTGCAGTCTCCTTGTCTGGCTCCTCTCTGAACACTGTGTCAGATAGGGGCAAAGGATCAATGTGGGACACAGTTCTTTTTCACAGCAGGGCTTCTAAAGCAGGAGCCTCAGAGGGTCTTCTGGGGCTATGTCTTCTCAGTGTGGTGATGTCATCATCTCTAGGGTGGGGATAAGGCATTGATTGGTTTGGAGATAAAGTGTCTTGACCATGTGTCAAGTCCAGTGTTTGTCTCAGAACTGTGGATACCTGTGACAAACCTGCACATAAATCTATCCAGTGTTAAATCAACACCGAGACTGTTAAATGTAACACATAAAATGTGGACCTGTATAAACACTGGGACGGTGTTAAATGACAACACTGCTTACCGTAAAGCCTTATTTGCATATGCCTTCGAGTGAATTGTAGGGTTTACCACCAATGGCTGTAATTGTTAGTGACAGCGACATGGGTGTTGCTTTCATCCATTTTCAGTCCTGAGATTTTAAGCTAATATGTTATCATTAAAATGTCATCCTGTAGCACAATACATATTTCTTGAGGCCTGATTTTGAGGGCCTAGTGCCAACCCATTACAGTGGCTTGAAACCCATGGTGAAAGGTCCACATCAGTTCGACAAGTCACGTTATGCAGGCTTGCAAAGGGATGTGTAATTCCAATTGGAATCCAGCCAGAGTGGGGATATCCAACCTTTGGAATGTTTAATCACCCCAACCTGCATTCAGAATGACTGCCAGGGATGGGAAGACTAAAGGCGTCAGCAAGCTTCAGTTCGTCTGGCTCCTAGCCGAGCTCGGCTAGTGTGCTCGCATACGCCCTTAAAATAACTTTCCCTTGAAAAACAAGACAAAAACGTCAATAGTGCTGTTTGTCCATTTTGAGACGCCGAAGCCTGTATACGCTTGCTCCAAATAGTCCGAATTAATCTAAGATAACTCAAGAAATATGTCATTAATTTTGACTTTTTTTTCTGAGGAGTTCTTAGTTGCACAATTTTCATCTGACTAGGATGTTTGGTGCAGTATTCTCAAGTTGAAAAAATGGCATGAGGACGAGTCGTCTTCCGTGAATGAAAACAGGCACTTCATTGAAGAATCCCTACTGTTGACCAATCGCTGACGAAGGGGCGTAGACTTCGGCTACCGAATTGCCTCAAGAGATAAAAATGTGTGTGCCCGAACATCTGGGAAAAAAACTAAGTCCAAAATGAACAAAAACGTTACAAATGTTATCGTAATACACTGTATACCAACAAACTGTTCCATATGATTTGGGCTGGGAAAAATGTGGGCACCTTAAGATGGCGACAAAACTTTTGGACTGGTAGGGAATGAAGCTCAGGGTTTCATGCCTTCTCCTCTTGCTATTCTCAGCGGATCTGTCCGGTTGAAGGTGAGGCTTGGCAAGGTACAAGAGGGAGGGGTGTTGGTGTTCTCCTTTTGCTTTCTTAACTTGATTTGATTGAAACTAACTATATTGGATAAAAAATGTAAAGACGAAAATGTAAGAAGAGGGAACAAACCTGGTTTAGGGTAAAGATTTAGGTTTAAGTGATAGTGTAGAGATTAGGATACAAATCCAGTTTACGGGAAAGTGTTTGGTTTGGTAAGTAAATCTTGCTCTTCAGGGTATTGGGGAAGGAATATTTTTTGATTGTGAGTGGTGGGATGAGTGGTTGTTGATGTTGTTTTCGTAATGAGCTTTGTTTTCTTTGGTCCAACAGGAGCTGACAGAGAGGATTAGGCACAGGTCTGGTCTTCATCAGACTGCCCCTAAAAAGCAACTAATCCCTTTGAAAACGGCCTGTGTGGCATCGATATGAGTCAGAAACATTTATTCTAGTGTCAAAATTGTCTACAAAGTGTACATATGATCATTTTGGTTATAAAGTCAGTCTTGTCAAAAACAGAGTGCGTCACAGCGAGTAAATTAAGGTTAGGTTTGGATTAAAATTGTCAACAAATCATGCCCCCTTTTGCCAAGCTCCACATGCAATTCGCTTCCCTTCATTGAATGGGGCTCCGTTCTTTCATTGCCCCCAACACGTTCAAAGGACGGCAGACTAGCTAGCTTAATGTGCAACAACCAGTAGTGGTGAGTATAACCAGAGATACTAGAATATAATGACCTCTCTGGTATAATTTAGCTAACAACGTTAGATAATGTTATTGCTGGTTATGTATGTACAGTGCCTTGCGAAAGTATTCAAACCAATTTTTCAGTTTTTGATTTGTTAAAAAAGTTTGAAATATCCAATTAATGTCGTTCCACTTCATGACTGTGTCCCACTTGTTGTTGATTCTTCACAAAAAAATACAGTTTTATATCTTTATGTTTGAAGCCTGAAATGTGGCAAAAGGTCGCAAAGTTCAAGGGGGCCGAATACTTTCGCAAGGCACTGTAGCTATCTTTTGATAAAGCGAGGCAGGCTAGCCAATGTTAGCTAGCGAGGCAGGCTAGCTAATGTTTTAGCTAACGTTAGCATAGCTAGCTTGCTAGATAACTTTACCTACCTCATTACAATCCTATTATAATGATTCAGGAAAATGTTATTATTGTTGTTATTCACTAGGGTTCATGTTTAAATAAAATGGTTCAATTCAATAAAACAAAATGTCATTTTGGTATAGTATATATGATATAGTATATTCATACAAGTTTATTGTTTATTGTCCAGATACAAGTGGTTATGTAACATTATCATTTGACTATGCTAGCTAGGTAGGCTAGCTAGCTACAGACTCTCTAACATTAGACTACAAGTCAGATTTACATTAGTTAGTTTTAAGTTAGTTCATAGCTCACACAAGTGTATTCTGTATTGTCTAGGACGAAACAAAATAATGGATGCAGCTATGGTGGTAGATAACTCATGTCTGAGTCTAACTAGTCCTTGAACTAGGAGCAACAAATCGTAACGGCGTCACTGGCCTGAATCTAATCCAGTCTGGAGCTATAGTCAGTACACATTTTTAAAGCATAGAATTAGAGTTTCAAATAGTTACCACAGCCACCAAGTCAAAATGTACTATATCATAAAAATTAATGAAAAAACAGAATCATTTAGGTCTTAATTTAAGGCATAAGGTTAGCAGTTTAGTTAAGGTTTGGGTTAGGTTTAAAATCACATTATGAGAAGATACATTTTAGAAATAGCTACTACTACAGTTACTGCCCTGATGACACAGACTGTTTCAACAACGGTAATGTGTGTTATGTAAAAAGTTTAATAAATTAAACAATTAATTACCCAGCCAAGCAGAGTCATTTTGGTTGTGAAGTGCATTATCAAAAAGCTTTGTCCTTTCTTTATAACAAAATGCAATTGACCATTTGGCTGTCTATTATATCACCCTGTCACAGGCCCTCCCAGTCAACACCACCTCATAAGATGAGGAAGTACATTGTTTAAGAGGATTGGCTGCTGCAATTGTTTGAGGGATGTCCAGTTTGCAGCCAAACATGCAACATAGAGAAGACCAGGAAGGGGACCCTTAGCATCACGCAGACATGCCCTCGCTGTGAGCATTCCTAGAAATGGAACAGCGAGGAGACGTGAATCACGTCAGTGACATTTGACCTGGTCAAAGGTCTAAACAGTTTCGACTTACGTCCCAATTCACCTTAATAACCTAGCCTGGTGGAACCAGCCTGATCGCTGCATTTATCATAGTATTTCACATCAAATATCATGATATCTGAAGTGAAATAGAAAGGTGAACGCAGTGATTAGGTTGGTTCCACCACGCTAATCATAACCACTACTTATAATCTAATCAGTGCTCTGTGTGTGTGTTTGTGTGTGACCGACCAGTATCTTTGAGGGGCCAGGAGCTGGTTTACGCTGCCATGCCCATCAATGGGGCGCTGGCAAAGACCTTACTTCCAGCCTCACCTCTTGCCTGCTCACCAACGGTTGTCGATGGGGAGACCAGAATTAGGTAGGTTTAGTCTGACCTGTTCAAACTTCAACATAGTAACTGTTTGTGTGTCCGATAGTACCTATCCTAAATGCCATTGGTAATAGAACAGTGACTATGTGTGTGTTCACAGAAACATGTATGGAGCCAGCACACAGACTGACAGACGGGCTTGATACTGTACTGATGTCTCTAAATGGAGAGAGACCTGGCACTCGGCATAAACATTTTACTAGACAACTTTTACTTGTTTTGTCTTTTTCCCACATCTCGGGTCGCCTCATCTGGCTCCCACACCTCGGCCGACCCGTCAGGCTCGCCCAGGTGGGACCCCGGGTGGGGGGTACACTCACGTCTGCTCCCGATCCCACTCTCTGGCGCTCGAGGTCGCCAGGCTGCTTATCATTACGCACACCTGTCACCATCGTTAAGCGCATCAGCTCTTCATCGGATCAGCTCTTCGTCATGTTATCAATTAGCTCCCCTATATCTGTCACTCCATTTCTTCCCCGAGTCATGTTTCCCTTGTCCAGACGCTGTCCGTGTTTTGTTTCATGTCTGTTATTTATTAAGTATTCACTCCCTGTACTTGCTTCTCGTCTCCCACCGTCTGTCCAAACAGAAATAGTGTTTTTAATGTAATCACTCCCTGTACTTGCTTCTCGTCTCGCAGCGTCTGTCCTTACAGAAATAGTGTTTTTAAAGTAATCAAATTACTTAAATTCAATTTAAGAAGCAAGGAGAGGGGGGTGCTAGATACAAATTTGGTCTGTTTTGCTGTGTGCTTGTGGTTGTGCTTTCTCCAATTGTAAGTCAATAGAGGTTGATTAGGGGGCTCACAAACAGTGTCCACACATTAGGTTAATTTCACAGATTTTACATTTGGATAGCTGCTACCCTACTCCGTCCAAGAGTCCAAATGACATGTTTTATATCCTCCAGTCCTGCCAATCACTAATCTGGCATCAACAGTCCCTTGGTCCAAATCTCAGCGCAATTGAAACTGGTAAAATGTTGCCCGTTACATAGAATGTTGTTTTCAGAATCGCTCAAGGCCGTATAGATCCAAGCTGCAGTAAGTACAAATGAGGACCTACAGGGATGTTAGGCCTATAGTGAGGACCCAAGGGGTCATGTTAGGCCTATAGTGAGGACCCAAGGGGTCATGTTAGGCCTATAGTGAGGACCCAAGGGGTCATGTTAGGCCTATAGTGAGGACCCAAGGGGTCATGTTAGGCCTATACTGAGGACCCACGGCGTCATGTTAGGACTATACAGGGACGGACTGAGACCAGGAATCGGCACGGGCATTTCTAACACACTGGCACATTGAGGCATTTGCCCGAACTGCCTTTTGCCAGTCCGTTTCTGGGCCTATGTGTCGTGGGCAATATGGTATGCTGTTATTATGTAGAAGACAGTGGGGACGTTTTTCTCCATGATATGTTAGTAGTTAGAAGTATCCAAAGGTTCCGTGCTGGATGAGCCATTAACGCTTAGCGGGGTCTGTGTCACAGCTACAGAGAAGTGAAAGCCCGCCTGCTGCACTAAACCAGGCCCAACAAAACTCAAAAAATCAAATCAAATTTTATTTGTCACATAAACATGGTTAGCAGATGTTAATGCGAGTGTAGCGAAATGCTTGTGCAAAACTCACAGTCACTCTGCCTATCCAATCAAATACAGTACCAGATCAGGTGCGTGTGTGGTTTGGGGGGGGGAGTGCTGTGTGCGCCGTGTGTGTGCGTGATGGCCGTGTGTGGATGACAGCTCATGGGCACAGCGTACCTTTCGTACTGCTACTTTTCTCGCAAACATTTACACCTTGAGAAGATTCCTTCACTTTTTAACCAGAATGTCTCTCCTCACAAGCACATTATTATGTTCACATCCCCTGCTATGCAGTTGGACAAGGGGATGTTCGGAAACCTGCTTGACGATTTACAGTCCTTTCAGAAACCCATCATATCTCTATGCTAAATCCATAGGCTTATGAGTGAGAGGGTGCCACGATTTAACTCGGGGCTATGAAAATAGACCTCGTGCAGCATCAATAACTTCTTTTGAACAAGTACAATATTTCAAAGAAATGACGTGATGTCTCAATGTGCCTGGGAATAAACTTCAACGTTAGATTACTAAAAGAAAAGAAAAAACTGGTAGGAGAGAAAGAGGGTGCTGCAGCGGCTTTTAACTGCTTGGTCTTGTTCTCTGTCATCTCCTTATTCAATTCCTTGTGTTTTTTTTCCCTCCCTCTCGTTCAAGTGGACCTGGCTCCGATCCCAATCCTGTGGGATTTGGAACGGGCGAATCACAGACGTTTCGACTTTTAATAACACACAAAGATGTAATACCAAATAATAAGGTTTAAAAGACATGGTGTGAACAGTCAAAAGAAAGAAATGAATAAAGAAACAGGCGTGGGAGTTGAGTCGAGTTCTCCATTTTGTATTTCTTAGCACCTGTACTGAGTTTAAACCAATAGTCTAATATACATAACAGTAAATCCTATGAAAGCAGTTAGCCCTCCATTGGTAATGCTGTATATGGTCCCTACTCCCAGGCTGACAGCCATGGTGTTGTAGAGACACTCCAACATAAGGTCAATGTATTCCTCTGAGGGGACGCCACCGAGCCTGGCGCCACAGAAACCTGTGCCAGGTGGTCAGTCCCTGTGCCGCTAAGGAGTCTGGGATAGGCGGAGGGACAATCGCTCCACGGGTGTGAAGGGACTGATATGGGCTCTGGCAAAAAGCTCACTGACATTTAAAGATGTTATTACCCTCAAGCCTCAAAGGAGAGGGCTGGCGAGGGTGTGTGTGCGAATGTGTGTGTATTTGTGTGTGTGCATGTGTGTATTTGTGTGTGAGTTTGCATTTGTGTGTGTGTGTGTGTGTGTGTGTGTGTGTGTGTGTGTGTGTGTGTGTGTGTGTGTGTGTGTGTGTGTGTGTGTGTGTGTGTGTGTGTGTGTGTGTGTGTGTGTGTGTGTGTGTGTGTGTGTGTGTGTGTGGAGTGTGAAGGGAGTAGGAACACATGATGTGTTGAGGTAAGAGGCAATGTAAATATGATACATCTCTTCTACCTATCATCAACTTGCTTTATTCCCCATCAGCAAGCTCTCTGGACTGGAGTTCCTTATAACATGGTTTGAGATAGCAGGGCCAGTACAAAGCAATGATCTGAGCTGCTTTTGACAACTCAAGTAGCTTGAATCTCCTCTGTGATATCCTACCCAGCACTGGGAGAGAATCTGACAACATGAGGAGCTCAAACACATGAATAATGCAACATTCTTTTTTTTAGCACAACAGTGGGAATCAGGAACACTTTTCTATCATTCTATAAACAGGCCATTAACCTTCACTCATTGACACATCTAAACTGTTCAACGATAAACAGGTATATACAGTTGAAGTCGGAAGTTTACATACACTTAGGTTGGAGTCAATAAACTCGTTTCTCAACCACTCCACAAATGTTTTGTTAACAAACTGTAGTTTTGGCAAGTCGGTTAGGACATCTACTTTGTGCATGACACAAGTCATTTTTCCAACAATTGTTTACAGACAGATTATTTAACTTATAATTCACTGTGTCACAATTCCAGTGGGTCAGAAGTTCACATACACTGAGTTGACTGTGCCTTTAAACACCTTGGACAATTCCAGAAAACGATGTCATGGCTTTAAAAGCTTCTGGTAGGCTAATGGAGATCATTTGAGTCCATTTATGGGGTACCTGTGGGTGTACTTCAAGGCATACCTTCAAACTCAGTGCCTCTTTGCTTGACAAAATAAATTAGCCAAGACCTCAGAAAACCACAGAAAAGTGTAGACCTCCACAAGTCTGGTTCATCCTTGGGAGCAATTTCCAAATGCCTTGTACCACGTTCATCTGTACAAACAATAGCATGCAAGTATAAACACCATGGGACCACACAGCCGTCATACCGCTCAGGAAGGAGACGCATTCTGTCTCCTAGAGATGAATTTACTTTGGTGCGAAAAGTGCAAATCAATCCCAGAACAACAGCAAAGGAGCTTGTGAAGATGCTGGAGGAAACAGGTACAAAAGTATCTATATCCACAGTAAAAATGAGTCCTATATCGACATAACCTGAATGGCCGCTCAGCAAGGAAGAAGACACTGCTCCAAAACCGCCATAAAAACGCCAGACTACAGTTTGCAACTGCACAAGGGGACAAAGATCGTACTTTTTGGAGAAATGTCCTCTGGTCTGATGAAACAAAAACAGAACTGTTTGGTCATAATGACCATCGTTATGTTTGGAGGAAAAATTGGGAGACTTGCAAGCTGAAGAACACATCCCAACTGTGAAGCACAGGGGTGGCAGCATCATGTTGTGGGGTGCTTTGCTGCAGGAGGGTCTGGTGCACTTCACAAAATAGATGGCTTCATGAGAAGGAAAATTATGTGGATATACTGAAGCATCATCTCAAGACATCAGTCAGGAAGTCAAAGCTTGGTCTCAAATGGGTCTTCCAAATGGACAATGACCCTAAGCATACTTCCAAATTTGTGGCAAAATGGCTTAAGGACAACAAAGTCAACGTATTCGAGTGGCCATCACAAAGCCCTGACCTCAATCCTATAGAAAAAATGTGTGGGCAGAACTGAAAAAATGTGTGGTTAGGACTGAAAAAGCGTGTGCGAGCAAGGTGGCTTATAAACCTGATTCAGTTACACCAGCTCCGTCAGGAGGAATGGGCCAAAAACTTATTGTGGGAAACTTTTGGAAGGCTATCTGACACGTTTGACCCAAGTTAAACAATTTCAAGGCAATGCTACCAAATGCTAATTGAGCGTATGTAAACATCTGATCGACTGGGAATGTGATGAAAGAAAACCTAAAACCTGAAATAAATAATTCTCTCTTCTATTATTCTGACATTTCACATTCTTAAAATAAAGTGGTGATCCTAACTGACCTAAGACAGGGAATTCTTAGTAGGATTAAATGTCAGGAATTGTGAAAAACTGAGTTTAAATGTATTTGGCTAAGGTGTATGTAAACATCCGACTTCAACTGTAATTAACAATGAGGCTCTGCTTCCCTCTACCTTACTCTCTTTTAGCTGTGTGTGTGTGTGTGTGTGTGTGTGTGTGTGTGTGTGTGTGTGTGTGTGTGTGTGTGTGTGTGTGTGTGTGTGTGTGTGTGTGTGTGTGTGTGTGTGTGTGTGTGTGTGTGTGTGTGTGTAAGAGAATGATGACACCATATGGTATGTGCCCAGGTGAGATCGTAGTCACGGGCCTCACGGGTGTCTGTGTGTCTCATCAGTAGACCATCTGTACCTCCTTCACTTCAAAGAAGCACTGTCCTCGGAACTACCTTCCAGACATATTCCATATTCAGTTGATGTTAACACATTTGCCGTTGAGCATTGTGTTCTTCCACATAGATCTACTATCGATAGCTGAGCGAGGGAGAGGAAAACCCGCAAATGCATGGAGGTAGGTACACGCTCACACACACATACATAAACACACTGCCCCCCATTAAAACAGCTTGAGCTACGACTGAGTTACGAGGGTTTCAATTACTCATCAAATCTGACAGTGTTCCTCGGTTATGAGCAGTCAGGATGAATTTACAGTCTCACTCCCCTCGCCAGGCGAAGGGAGATGTTTGAATTCAAAAGTAGCTAGGGACTCTTTAAAGATTTATCTGCGTGTTCGTGGCAGTGAGTCTCTGTGTGTGTGTGTATGTGTGTGTGTGACAGATAGAGTGAATCAGAGAGAGAGAGAGAGAGTGAGCGAGACGGATAGACTGAAAGAAACAGAAAGGATGGAAAAAAAGGGATTTAGATGAACCTGTGCATGTTGAGGGTCTTCTCCACTCACACATAGTAACACAACAGTGATGGTTCCTCCTCATGTGTCAGTCAGCCCCTCTGCTCCCACTCACATGGATGTAATGCAGAGGCCTGGACAGTGGAGAGGGCTCCCTAGCAGCTCTCCAACATGTCCTTGACTTGACGATCAAACTGTAATGAGGTCTCAGTGAAAAATGTACTGGACACAATAAGTTCTGGGCTCTCGCACAGAGAAGGATGGGGGAGTAGCCAAAGGCATCTAATGGCACGGCTGCCTGAATGAAATGAAATGTGTTAATAAAGAGTGGCGTAAATTATGTGCTGATATGCTGTTGCCACACAGCCGTGCATCACTCCTTATGGCTCAGGATCACAGCTTTGTTTTATATTAAATACCACACACATTTTACTTGGGAGCTGCCCGAGCCTTGGGGACTCTTTATAACAGATGTATAAGTAGAACATAGTCTGTTAATCACTAGTTTATAGATGATCTATAAATCAATAATAAACTGCTAGAACTCATTGGTTGAAATTGTATAATAGATCATTGTTTTGGTGCTAGCCAAATGGTAGTTAAAAAGTCATCATAACCCAGTCTAATAATGGTTAGGGTAATATTTTAGGACTGTAGTTATAACCGGAGGTAATATTCCAGGATACTCAAAATTCTTCCATCCCAGTGGGTATGGGTGAACAACCTCCCTCCCTCCCTCCCTCCCTCCCTCCCTCCCTCCCTCCCTCCCTCCCTCCCTCCCTCCCTCCCTCCCTCCCTCCCTCCCTCCCTCCCTCCCTCCCTCCCTCCCTCCCTCTCTTCTTGGGCTCTTCTTCTTGGCTAACCCCCTCCCTCGCCGAGTACTAGCCCGGTACACTTCACGTCCTGATTAGTAAAGAAGCACCAGTTGGCCTTGTTAATCACAGAGTGGAACCCCCTCCCCTGCTCCCCTCCCCAGAGGAACCCTGGAAGCAGCCTGCTGTGGAACTCCAAGATGCTCCTTCTGGCTCGCTGGGGAGGGGGGGGGGCATGAGAAAGAGAAGGACAGAGAGAGAGCGAGAGCGGGAGACCAAGAGAAAAAGGAGGTGATAGAGAGAAAGTGAGATCCACACAGAGAGATGATGTTTTTTAAACACCCCCTGAGAGGACATCATGAGTGTAAATCTGCTGTTCTTCTCTCTCAGGCCTCCCGGAGCAGAGGCCCGGAAACAATACAATCCCCCTCGTGGAGAACCTTCAGAGGTAACTGCTAAACTCACCACAAAGTTTAGTCTTCTAAACTAAAGTTGGAAATGACGAAGTAAAATGCATTTCAGAAATCTTCCTGTGTATGTGGCATTACCCTGTTCTGAATTTTTTAAGACAATTTTTTCTACTACAAGATTACATGGCCAGAAAACACGTGAAGTGAAACAAAATAAAAGTCATAATTTTAAAAAAGGGCCTAGCTCGCTGACATCTCCACTGTCAGGAAAGATAAATTAAGCACCCTGAGGAAACCTACAGTATATAATATCTTCCAAGTTTGCACAGGGCTTGGTTAGAAAACAAATGCACACATTTACCCAAAGGTTACCCCTGACACGTCACATGGCATTTTATGTGCATTAAACATCCACAAACAGAGAGCAGTGATTCAAGACCAACAGAAAGCGGAATAACGCTCTGAGACATATGACCAGTTGAAAATTCTCCACAAAGACAGCTCTTGTTCTACTATTCTGAGGGATGTTATGTAACAATGGTCAACGAGAGAGAAAGAGGGAGAGAGAAAGAAAGAGGGAGAGAGAATGAGAGGGTGAGATTGCAAATAATGTGTGTGGAAGTCGTTTTGTGAGAAATGGAGAAAGAGAGAATCATGGGTAGGTATAGACAGAGCCAGAGAAAAAAAACGACAGAGCAAAATATACTTGAATTGCATGATATTGTTCAATGTATAGGTCAAAGTAAATGATAAGTTCATAGCCCAGTATGTGTGAATGAACATTTGAATGCTGGAGGATCATGTGAATACTGGAGGAAATGTGAATGCTGGAGGAAATGTCAATGCAGAAGGAACATGTGAAAGCTGGAGGAAAAGTGAATGCTGGTGGAAATGTGAATGCTGGAGGAAATGTGAATGCTGTAGGAAGTGTGAATGCTGGTGGAAATGTGAATGCTGGAGGAAATGTGAATGCTGGAGGAATATGTGAATGCTGGAGGAATATGTGAATGCAGGAGGAATATGTGATCGCTGCAGGAACGCGTGAATGCCGGGTCCGTCTCTCTGCTGTAGCCACTAGTTTTTCCGCATGATTACAGTCTACATCAACTTCTAAGATAGACTCTAGACGAGAGGTTTGTCCTTCAACAAACTCTCAGTGAGGATTGAAAGCATCTATGCTATTGTACGCGATCACATTCAGTGAAATGAATATAAAGATATGTATTGAAGCCTCAAATAAAGTGCACCATACCGTACTGGAAGGTACATTACACACTTCATGCACTGCGATTTCTGTAAGAAGTGAATGAGTGTTTGTACGTAACCACCGTAAGAGTAGCTAACGATTATCATTTCCAGCACACTATACTGTCCATCTGATAAAAAAGGAATACCATTTTATATAATAAATAAAATATATTAATACAATATAATATCATTCAAAAGAAAATGTTTTTAATATGTTTTCCTTTCCGTTGCCAATGTGTTCAATATTGAAGGAATATATTAAACAGCCATGCATGACAGCCCATATGTAATTTCAAGTCTTGTCCACCATCTATCATATGGGTAAAATATATGCCAGGCCAGAAATATACACCATTTACCAGCACATTTATAAAACATATTATTTCATAATAGTGTTCTGCAGACACCCTAATGTATTATTGAACAGATCTCATTTTCATTCAAACAACCTGTAAGCCCTTCACATGCACACGCACGCGCACACGCACACGCACACACGCACACACGCACACGCGCACGCGCACACGCCCACACACACACACACACACACACACACACACACACACCAAGCCCTAATAACATTTTGCGAGAGAATTAGTCACCCTGTCCTTTGCAGGCAATTTTCCCCTGGTTGCCGTGGCATTTATCAAGCACGGGTGTGCAGGTAAATGTGCACTTGTGATGCAGTTTTATTGGGCTTTATTTTCTGGTGTGTTATTGAACATACCCGCGCCCATAAACACTGAACACACGCAGACGCATGCACACACACACGCACACAGACACACACACACCTCTGCATACACTGAGCTTCCTCTTTATGTTCGAGCTCAGGGTTAAACGATGCTGTCTCATCTCAGGTGCAGTCAGGTCATTACACTTTGGTCTCAGCTGCTCATTTGTGATACCCCACTGCTGCCAAAGAAATACATGATTCCTCTCCTTTCCTGTCTACCATCGCTTCATATTGAAAAAGTTCATGATTCAACGACTTGAACTATTCACTAGGTTATTAATAAATGGCCCTAATTATTTGGGATGTCTTATTGACCTAGTTGCTTAATGGAAAACCAAACGCCGAGATCTTGTTGCGTTTATTAATTCATGAATAACATCCAACTGCCTAATGATTTGATGCCTTCGGAATTAATTCCTCATGGTTCTCTCTCTCTCTCTCTCTCTCTCTCTCTCTCTCTCTCTCTCTCTCTCTCTCTCTCTCTCAGACAGACCCTTTTTCAAAGTGATTGGGGTGAGATCAACACGGTCTGGTTGATTCATTGATCAAACACAAGTGTTTCTATGGAATGCAGCCGTCTCCTACTGGATTGAAGAAGCACAGAGCACGGTCTTAGTAGCATACAAAGATGGAAAACAACTATATTGGGTAAAAGATAGAAACCGTTTGTCTTTAATTGTGTTACATTGTTATTAGATAATTTGCATACAAGTTAATAACCTACAGAAAAAGCACTGTTTCTCTATGGCTGGCCAGTTTCTCTACGGCTGTTCATGTTTTCCTCCTGGCTACCCCAACCCTGGCCAACAGCTCCGCTCCCCCCGCAGCACAGATCGCAGATGTTCTGAAAGAGCTGCCAAACCTGGACCCGTACAAATCAGCCGGGCTAGACGATCTAGATCCTCTCTTTCTAAACTGATCAGCCGCCATTGTTGCAACCCCTAATACCAGTCTGTTCAACCTCTCTTTCATATTGTCCGAGATCCCTAAAGATTGGAATGTTGCCGCGGTCATCCCCCTCTTCAAATGGGGTGACACTCTAGACACAAACTGTTATAGACCGATATCCATCCTGCCCTGCCTTTCTAAAGTCTTTGGAAGCCAGGTTAACAAACAGATCACTGACCATTTTGAATCCCACTGTACCTTCTCCACTGTGCAATCCGGTTTCCGAGCTGGTCATGGGTGCACCTCAGCCACGCTCAAGGTACTAAACGATATCATAACCGCCATCGATAAAAGACAGTACTGTGCAGCCGTCTTCATCGACCTGGCCAAGGCTTTCGACTCTGTCAATCATCGTATTCATATCGGCAGACTCAATAGCCTTGGTTTCTCAAATGACTGCCTCGCCTTGTTCACCAACTACTTCGCAGACAGAGTTCAGTGTGTCAAATCGGAGGGCCTGTTGTCCCGGATCTCTGGCAGTCTCTATGGGAGTACGACAGGGTTCAATTCTTGGACCGACTCTTTTCTCTGTATATATCAATGATGTCGCTCTTGCTGCGGGTGATTCCCTGATCCACCTCTACACAGACGACACCATTCTGTATACATCTGGCCCTTCTTTGGACATTGTGTTAACTAACTTCCAAACGAGCTTCAATGCCACACAACACTCCTTCCGTGGCTTCCAACTGCTCTTAAACACTAATATAACCAAATGCATGCTTTTCAACCGTTCGCTGCCCGCACCCGCCCGACTAGCATCACTACTCTGGACGGTTCTGACCTAGAATACGTGGACAACTACAAATACAGTGCCTTGCGAAAGTATTCGGCCCCCTTGAACTTTGCGACCTTTTGCCATATTTCAGGCTTCAAACATAAAGATATAAAACTGTATTTTTTTGCGAAGAATCAACAACAAGTGGGACACAATCATGAAGTGGAACGACATTTATTGGATATTTCAAACTTTTTTAACAAATCAAAAACTGAAAAATTGGGCGTGCAAAATTATTCAGCCCCTTTACTTTCAGTGCAGCAAACTCTCTCCAGAAGTTCAGTGAGGATCTATGAATGATCCAATGTTTACCTAAATGACTAATGATGATAAATACAATCCACCTGTGTGTAATCAAGTCTCCGTATAAATGCACCTGCACTGTGATAGTCTCAGAGGTCCGTCAAAAGCGCAGAGAGCATCATGAAGAACAAGGAACACACCAGGCAGGTCCGAGATACTGTTGTGAAGACGTTTAAAGCCGGATTTGGATACAAAAAGATTTCCCAAGCTTTAAACATCCCAAGGAGCACTGTGCAAGCGATAATATTGAAATGGAAGTAGTATCAGACCACTGCAAATCTACCAAGACCTGGCCGTCCCTCTAAACTTTCAGCTCATACAAGGAGAAGACTGATCAGAGATGCAGCCAAGAGGCCCATGATCACTCTGGATGAACTGCAGAGATCTACAGCTGAGGTGGGAGACTCTGTCCATAGGACAACAATCAGTCGTGTATTGCACAAATCTGGCCTTTATGGAAGAGTGGCAAGAAGAAAGCCATTTCTTAAAGATATCCATAAAAAGTGTTGTTTAAAGTTTGCCACAAGCCACCTGGGAGACACACCAAACATGTGGAAGAAGGTGCTCTGGTCAGATGAAACCAAAATTGAACTTTTTGGCAACAATGCAAAACGTTATGTTTGGCGTAAAAGCAACACAGCTCATCACCCTGAACACACCATCCCCACTGTCAAACATGGTCGTGGCAGCATCATGGCTTGGGCCTGCTTTTCTTCAGCAGGGACAGGGAAGATGGTTAAAATTGATGGGAAGATGGATGGAGCCATTTACAGGACCATTCTGGAAGAAAACCTGATGGAGTCTGCAAAAGACCTGAGACTGGGACGGAGATTTGTCTTCCAACAAGACAATGATCCAAAACATAAAGCAAAATCTACAATGGAATGGTTCAAAAATAAACATATCCAGGTGTTAGAATGGCCAAGTCAAAGTCCAGACCTGAATCCAATCGAGAATCTGTGGAAAGAACTGAAAACTGCTGTTCACAAATGCTCTCCATCCAACCTCACTGAGCTCGAGCTGTTTTGCAAGGAGGAATGGGAAAAAATTTCAGTCTCTCGGTGTGCAAAACTGATAGAGACATACCCCAAGCGACTTAAAAGCTGTAATCGCAGCAAAAGGTGGCGCTACAAAGTATTAACTTAAGGGGGCTGAATAATTTTGCACACCCAATTTTTCAGTTTTTGATTTGTTAAAAAAGTATGAAATATCCAATAAATGTCGTTCCACTTCATGATTGTGTCCCACTTGTTGTTGATTCTTCACAAAAAAATACAGTTTTATATCTTTATGTTTGAAGCCTGAAATGTGGCAAAAGGTCGCAAAGTTCAATGGGGCCGAATACTTTCGCAAGGCACTGTACCTAGGTGTCTGGCTAGACTGTAAACTCTCCTTCCAGACTTATATCAAACATCTCCAATCCAAAATCAAATCTAGAATCGGCTTTCTATTTCGCAACAAAGCCTCCTTCACTCACGCCGCCAAACTTACACTAGGAAAACTGACTATCCTACCGATCCTCGACTTTGGCAATGTCATCTGCAAAATAGCTTCCAATACACTACTCAGCAAATTGGATTGATTCTATCACAGTGCCATCAATGTTGTCACCACTGCGACCTGTATGCTCTAGTCAGCTGGCCCTCGCTACATATTTGTTGCCAGACCCACTGGCTCCAGGTCACCTATAAGTCTATGCTAGGTAAAGCTCTGCCTTATCTCAGCTCACTGGTCACGATAACAACACCCACCTGTAGCACGCGCTCCAGAAGGTATAACTCACTGGTCATCCCCAAAGCCAACATCTCCTTTGGCCGCCTTTCCTTCCAGTTCTCTGCTGCCAGTGACTGGAACGAATTGCAAAAATCACTGAAGCTGGAGACTTACATTTCCCTGACTAACTTTAAACACCAGCTATCTGAGCAGCTAGCTGATCCCTGCAGCTGTACATCAGTCCATCTGTAAATAGCCCACCCAATCTACCTACCTCATTCCCATATTGTTTTTATTTACTTTGCTGCTCTTTTGCACACCAGTATCACTACTTACACACCATCATCTGCTCTTTATCATCTGCTCATCTATCACTCCAGTGTTAATCTGCTAAATTGTAATTACTTTGCTACTATGGCCTATTTATTGCCTTACCTCCTCACGCCATTTGCACACACTGTATATAGGCTTTATTTTTTTCTCTATTGTGTTATTGACTGTATGGTTGTTTATTCCATGTCGCACTGCACTGTTGTTCCTGTCGCACCGCTTTACTTTATCTTGGCCAGGTCGCAGTTGTAAATGAGAGCTTGTTCTCAACTAGCTTACCTGGTTAAATAAATGTAAAATAAAATAACAAATATATTTTTTTTAACCTGTCTACGATACTGGTTCCCAATTGGGAATCAACCCTCCCACGTTCAGCTGAAACGGTGGCGCATGGAAAGCAAAAATATTCGTAAAAATATTTAACCTCCACACATTAACAAGTCCAATAGCTCAAATGAAAGACAAACATCTTGTTCATCTAGCCAGCAAGTCAGATTTCTAAAATGTTTTACGGCGAAAACATAGCACATATATATGTAAAACCACCACCAGACACAGCTCATTTCAATAGCCAAAACATGCAATCAACAAACGCAGGATTAAAAAATAAATCGCTCACTAACCTTTTGAAAATCTTCATCAGATGACAGTAATATGACATATTACACAGTACATTTTTTTTTTTTTCAATAATATGCCATTTATATCCATAAATGTCCATTTACAGTGAGTTCACCTTCAGAAATTACTCAAAAATGCCCGCAGGAAATCTATGTAGCGCGGCAAGATAACGTAAATAGACATCATAAACTTTGACTAAATATACATGTTCTACATATAGTTAGAAAGATACACTGCTTCTTTATGCAACCGCTGTGTTAGATTTATTTTTAACGTTACAGAAATCGCACACTATTCCATATGCTGAGACAGCGCTCAGTTCCAAGCTACATTTCCACGTAATGTTGGAGTCAACAGAAACACAGATTTAAGCATAAATATTCCCTTACCTTCGATGGTCTTCGTTCAGAATGTTCTGGAAGGCTTCATACTTACCCAATACATCGTTTGGTTTCAAGTCTTGCGTCTTTGTATTAGCTACTGCTAATAACATCAGCTGAAATGCACCCAAAACGTCCTCTGGTCCGGATAAGTTGCGCATCAAAACTTCAAAATTACACATTATATGTCGACTAAACAGGTCAAACTAAGTGCAGAAGCAAGCTTTATGATGTTTTAGACGTGCAAAACAAACTTCAATTCAATCGGCCATCGTCTGCCCTTCTCTTGAGTGCTGGAAACAAAGGAATGGCTGGGACCAATTCGCGCCCATACGCACAGCCTATTCTCTCGTGGCACGCACTAATTTCACTCCCATAGGGTCAATTCTCGCGGGATTTGAACGATTGGAAGCTCTAATGAAAGAGGACATCTAGCGGAAGAGATAGAAAGTGTCCCCAGAATCATAGCTGGTTGGGAAGGGTGGGGGCCATGACGTCAAAGTTGCTCCAACTTTCATGGCCACAAAAACTAGTTTGGAAGAATGCCTGCCCTGTGAGTTCTGCTATACTTACAGACATAATTCCAACGGTTTTAGAATCTTTAGAGTGTTTTCTATCCAATAATAATTTTTATTTGCATATATTAGCAATTTTTGACAGATTTTTTTTCCAGTTTACTAGGGGTACCCAATCTCTCCAAAGGGGGCGTATGTCTGCCATATCCTTAACAGGTTTTAAAGTAAAAAATACATTGAGAAAACGTTACCTAAGGGTGAAATGCACACTGTAAGTATATTTGGAGAAGTCCTACTCCCATTCTCATCATCACCACAGGTATCAGTCCACACCATCAGTGGAGCAGCTCTCACCGTTCTCTGAGACAAAACGAGACCCTGGGACTATAAGGTTTTATATACAGTACCAATCAAAAGTTTGGACACACCTACTCATTCAAGTGTTTTTCTTTATTTTTCTTTATTTCCTACATCATTTATTTCCTACATCATTTATTTCCTACATCGTAGAATAATACTGAAGAAATAACACATATGGGATCATGTACTGTAGTAAAACATGTTTTTTATATTTGAGATTCTTCAAAGTAGCCACCCTTGCCTTGATGGCAGCTTTGCACACTCTTGGCATTCTCTCAACCAGCTTCACCTGAGATGCTTTTCGATAGGTCTTGAAGGGGTTCCCACATGTACTAAGCACTTGTTGGCTGTTTTTCCTTCACTCTAAGGTTCAACTCATTCCAAACCATCTCAATTGGGTTGAGGTTCGGGTGACTGTGGAGGCAGGTCATCTGATGCAACACTCCATCCCTCTCCTTCTTGGTCAAATAGCCCTTACCCAACCTGGAGGTGTGTTTTGGGTCATGGTCCTGTTGATAGTCCCACTAAGCACAGACCAGATGGGATGGTGTATTGCTGCAGAATGCAGTAGTAGCCATGCTGGTTAACTGTGCCTTGACTTCTAAATAAATCACAGACAGTGTCACCTTCAAAGCACCCCCACACCATCATGCCTCCTCCTCCCTGCTTCGCGGTGGTAACCACACATACGGAGATCATCTGTTCACCTATTCTGTGTCTAACAAAGTCACGATGGTTGGAACCAAAAAGGACAGATTTCCACCGGTCTGATGTCCATTGCTCATGTTCTTGAAATGTTCCGTATTGACTGACCTTCAATTCTTAAAGTAATGATGGACTGTCATTTCTCTTTGCTAATTTGAGTTGTTTTTGCCATTAATATGGACATGGTCTTTTACCAAATAGAGCTAACTGAATGGCTCAAATGCATTAAGGGAAAAAAAACAGAAATTAACTTTAACAAGGCACACCTGTTAATTGAAATGCATTCCAGGTGACTACCTCATGTAGCTGGTTGAGAGAATGCAAAGACTGTGCAAAGCTGTCATCAAGGCAAATGGTGGCAACTTTGAAGAATCTCAAATCTAAAATACGTTTTAATTTGTTTAATTTGGTTACTACATGATTCCATATATAGAAGATTGTACAAATTTAGAAAAACCATTGAATAGGTAGATGTGTCGAAGATTTTGACTGGTACTGTATGCTTTTCAAAAATGAGTTAGTCACATATAATTGATCATTAGATGGCTCTTCATTATCTCTGTAAAGTTCGATGTTTGAAAAAGTCAATATTAAGTGAAATAAATTACAACTAAAAAGTTATATTGGCTTAAAACCATTTAAACTTGGCGCTATAAGGTTCTATCTGCAATCCAATCACAAGCCTGAAGATATACAAACGGGCCAATCAGAACACGTCTATGCCATCTCCTTCTAAGTATGGTCTAGGCTAGTCTATCTAGCAATAATGGCATGCAAGCAAAAAACAACTGTCACATCGTTGTTCGGTGATGACAGTAATTCGTCTGATGATCAGAATACATGTCTTAATGTATTTGATGATATGCTCTGTCTCTATCTTGGTAAAATGGTGTTATTCTATAATTTATGTAGGGGCATTTCCATGTAAAAGGACTCATGAGCACCAACATGGGAAGTTCATAGGAGTATATCAAATTATTTTTCAAATAAAAGCTAAGAGACTATCTTTTTTTAAATCCATGCATATATACATTTTTCAACCATTTTCCGTTAAAAAAATGTGGACTAAGCAAAGGCGTTGATTTCTGGTCAAACAGATGGAAAAGGGGTCTTAGAAAACCTGTCACAACCTGATCAGTTTCACCTGTCCTTGTTATTGTCTCCACCCCCTTCAGGTGTTGCTTGTTTTCCACAGTGTATTTATCCCTGTGTTTCCTGTCTCTCTGTGCCAGTTTGTCTTGTATGTTTCCAAGTCAACCAGTGGTTTTCCCGTTCGCCTGCTTTTTGCATTCTCCTTTTTCTAGTCCTCCTGGTTTTGACCCTTGCCTGTTTCTGGACTTTGTAACCGCCTGCCTGACCATTCTGCCTGCCTTTGACCATGAGCCTGTCTGCCACTCTGTACCTCCTGGACTCTGATCTGGTTTTGACCTTTTTGACTGTCCACGACCATTCTCTTGCCTACCCCTTTGGATTAATACACATTGTAAGACTCCAACCATCTGCCTCCTGTGTCTCCATTTGGGTCTCGCCTTGTGCCTTGA